>NC_085138.1:26470663-26770663 GCF_035046485.1 Aedes albopictus | reverse complement strand
CTGGCAGCACGCATGTGTCGGTGCTTCTCTCTTTGTTTTTGACAACTTTTGTGTGGGGTGAGGGAGAAAACAACCCAATGCTGAGTGTGGTATTTTGGGATCCTCACTTCTTGACAGGTTGACTAATAATGGCTCTTCAAACATCACGGCCTACTAGGCAGTATTATAAATCACCACATCTCCTTTTCTTCCAAGTGAAGTGAGAGAAAGTTTCCAAAGATGTTCCCAAACAGAAGAGTTACACTTCAGAAGTCATGTAATGTAGTCATAGCTACAGTTATCTATTCAAAATCGAAAATTCAAACTCGAAAGCTGAATCCTAACTAGATCTTCGACAACATTCACGTGAGCATAAATAAAGTATACTGTACAGTACACTACTTTTCCAAATACTCGTTGATGCCGTTGGTGTTCTCTTCAATAGTATGTTGAGCACATATCCTTGACGACTGCCTCACTCATCATTCACTTCATTTAGTTTCATTTACCTACACTCGATTTTCAAGGTTTTATCAAGTAATTGTAACACTGATCACTTTATAAGTTCCACAGCATTCTATTTCCACCGGAATTGGTAGATGACATCTACCACTCTAACCGATTCCTTCTAGGATGAGCTTTTACTTCCTCCAACACAACGCTACGGAAACTCCCTTTCGAGGCGAGTTTCTCTACCCAACTGCCACCGAATTCAATTGTTGTTACGGTAGCTCCTTTTTGGCCATGTAAACTTGGGACTAAGGTTGGGTAGACCATATCCTATCGAATGAGTTGATATCCTCGTCTAAATACCTTAACTTTTTTCCGCTGCCAAACCTGGCGCTGGCAGAATGTATTTATTTGTTTCTTTACGACCACCGGACCCGACAGATCGTATCTGCCGCTACGGTTGCTCTTTTATAAGGTGAGCATTCTTGGCGCTGGACCTAATGGATCGACGCGTCGCTTCAGCAGCTCCCTTCGAAAGGCGAGCCTTTTGACAACTACCGGACCCAACAGTTCGAAACTGCCGCTTCGGTTGCTCCCTTCTAGGTGAGCATTATCTCGCTGGACCCAACGGATCGAATCCGTCGCTTCAGCAGCTCCCTTCGAAAGGCAAGCTTTTTACGACTACCGGACCCGACAGTTCGAAACTGCCGCTTCGGTTGCCTCCTTCTTACGGAGGCATTCTATCGCTGGACCCGATGGATCGAATCCATCGCTTCAGCATCTAGCTCCCTCTTACGGCAGCTTTTCTTTTCTTTTCGCCTGCACCGGCCAGATTTTCATCCGCCGGTGAGGCACCTTGCCCTTTTCTGTCTGACCCGATCAGATACTATCCGTCGGGATCAGACAGTATATATTTACCATTGATAATTATTATTCCAAACTAAATTCCAATCTACTTCGATTTTCTACGGTGGGTTCTTGTTGGTCGTCGCCAATGTGGTATTTTGGGATCCTCACTTCTTGACAGGTTGACTAATAATGGCTCTTCAAACATCACGGCCTACTAGGCAGTATTATAAATCACCACACTGAGTAAAAACTATAAGCTGTTTAGCCAAATTTGAGTTTTTAGAACTTATTCTTTGGGTTTAAATATTTTTCAGTGTAACGCGCAATTATATACACTCAGAAACATAGGCGCCAACTTGTGACGTAGTTGAGAGGGGGGGGGGGGGGGGGGCGATGCTCTCCAAAATTGGACAATATTCAACTTTTTTCAGCTCAATTCATTAGTTTTCACGTGAATATGCCTAAACAAGATGAATTGCGTTGATGTTTTTCGAATTTCATTGATTTTGAGAGGCTTCGCCCCCCCAACTACGTCACGAGTTGGCGCGTATGCTCAGAAATAAAATCTAGATTGAGTTTAAATAAGGGCGAAAGTAACATGAGAGAGTTCTCTTCATCGACTCTCTCTTCTGCAAATTAAAGTGACAAGATGCAAATTCAATCGAACTTTTTTACACTTAGACGCTAGATTGCATCGCAATCTTTCGTTTAAGGGTTAAAAAGTTTAATGAAACTTGCATCTTGTCACTTTAATTTGAAGAAGAGAGAGTCGATGAAGAGAACTCGCTCATGTTACTTTCGCCCTTATTTAAACTCAATCTAGAAATAGTATAAATACACGGAATTACTATTATTTATGCATTTTGTATCCGCATCTTTCTCACTCTATTTCTATTTTCATGCTATCTGCCGTTTAGCCTGGGTTGACGCGAAATAATTTGTCAACCCAGACGAAGCAGCAGATAGCATGAAAACAGAAAGAGAGTGAGAGAGATGCGGACACAAAATGCATAAATCTAGATTGAGTTTAAATAAGAGCGAAAGTAACATGAGAGAGTTCTCTTCATCGACTTTCTCTTTTGCAAATTAAAGTGAAAAGATGCAAATTCAATCGAACTTTTTTTCACTAGACGCTAGATTGCATCGCAAGCTAGCGATTTATGACCAAAAAGTGCAACCATACTTGCATCTTGTCACTTCAGTTTGAAGAAGAGAGAGCCGATGAAGAGAACTCGCTCATGCTACTTTCGCTCTTATTTAAACTCAATCTAGAAATAATAGTAATTCCGTGTTTATTTCTGAGTCGTCAAAACTCTTTCTTTCTTTCTTCGTCACAAAACTCAAACCGGCGCAAACTTTATCGCAATAGTCTATTAAAATTTTTACGAAACGACACCAGTGTTGATATTGATATTAACACTCACGGGCTTGGGCGCAACCTCCTGTCAAACTTTCATTCATGAAATGAGCGATCAGCTGATCCGAAACGTCTCGTAAAATGGCTCATGAACAACGGCTGATGATCCTGCAGCATCTGAGCGTTGCTGGGACGCATTCTGTTTTGTCCAAAACATAAAAGGGTTTGCATCACTGTTCATAAAATATATCGATTATTTTTTTCTGCTGATTAATAAAATTATTTTCCGTGCATCCGAAACAAAAAATCGATTAAACTTGAGTCTTCTTTATCGATGGTTCATCCCATTCATTCAGGGTTTGACAGCTGACGCTTTGTCATCGACACTGCAGAATCCATCGCCCAAAAGCTCGCGCACCACAAACTGTCAAAAGTTTTTCCTCGTTCGTTGTTTTTCGTTCGTATGTGAATTTTGCGTGGTGGATCAGGAAATCCTGGTAGATAATTCGTTTCTCCGTTCAGTAATCGATTGGAATAGTCTCTAAATCGGCAAAAATCGGGTGCAATGTCGAACCGCGGAGGCAAGAACCGTGGGCGCAACAACTGGAACCACGGTCCTGGCCGCAAATTTTACGATGGTAAGTGGTTTTGTTGTGCTGCGAAAGCACGTCGTCGCCATTTTGAGGCTACTGCTCGCAGACTTGAATTTTCATGAAGGTGCGGGAGGATTTATGTTTACGTTTTTTTTTTTTTTGGTATCGCTTTCAGGGCCTGGGAATAACAACTACTCGGAACATGACGATCGGATGGACCGAGATCGGGACCGCAAGGTGACCGATGTAAAGCGGCGGGTCAGTTTCAAGCCGTTCAGCGGAGGTCGGAACAAGGGCGGAGTGAAAATTACGGATATGCAGATTCGGGCGCACCTGGAGGACGATGAAGCGATGGCGGGAGGTCCCGGTGGCGATGGATACGATGGCGATCGTAGGGGTTTCAAAAAGGGCTTCAGAGGTCGCCGAAGAGGATCGCCTGTGCCACGACAGATTGGACAGCCGTTCCGGAAGAAGTTGGTGGCTGGACCGTCCGGTTGGTTCGAAGTTAAGGTTCCGTACGGGCACAAGTATGAAAAGGATTTTATCCTGCGCTCGCTGGTCAACGCGATCAGTCCGTTGATCTTCATCCCGCAGTACTGGAAGGTAGAGGACACGGCGATCAGTTTTTACATCGAAGACTTCCAGGCGGCCGAAGCGCTGCAGAGGGTTGACCGGACGATTGGTCTGCCCGACGGAAGGAAAATGATCGTCATCGTGCGGAACGGGCAGCCACAGTTCCAGGTGAACGAACAGTTGAAAGAGCGCATGAAACTGGCCATGGTCAAGCGGTACAATCCGGTAACGAAGGCACTGAATCTGGAAAAGTTCCACACCGATCCGGATCTGAGCGATATCTTCTGTGCGCTGTTCCGACCGCAGATTATGCTGGCCGCATTCGACGTGATCAAGGATAACATTCCGGACTTGGAGGCGCTCAACCTGAACGACAACAAGCTGCACCTGCTGGATCATTTCCGGCATCTGGCACAGAAGGTGCCCAATCTGAAAATTCTCTACATGGCGAATAACAAGGTGAGTGTCGAGGGGGTGGTTTGGAATTTTTTGGGTGTTATCATTTTGACGTCAAGTGACGTCTTTCAAAAACATATGGGGATAATATTTTAAATATAGAAATCGAGCATGTAATTGATTGATTGATTTGTCTTTATTAGAGAGACTTTCAGCCCTTGGCTGGTTCGTCTCTTAAATCGAGCATGTAACAAAAAGTGGTTAGGATATGTTTATTAATCAAAATTAATCAAAAAATGTTTCCAACATGTGTACACAAAAAAAAATGGTTCGGAAATTGATGTACGCAGCGTCATTAATGTAGGACACTGATTTGAAAACTATTGAAACATAGATAAACGTCAGCCCATTTCTTAAACTGGGTTGAAGTTCTGATATATCGGAACCCTGAAAGCCTATCTCGATTCGATTAACAATTTCAAATGGTTTGTTTTAAGGCTTTTTTTTTTGTTCAAACGCCCCCAGTAGATTTTCATCATAGCAGAATCCGTTCAGGTAGGCCAGGATTGAAAAGTTTATTGATTGCACCATCTTCCAGCAGAACCTTATTTATTGTTAAACACCTGGCGAACACAGCAGAAGGAATCGCAGATCGATCACGTTCTGATTTATAGACGACACTTTTCCGACATTATCGACATCAGGACCTATCCTGACGCTATCATTGACTATGGCTAGGTACTTCTTGATGATGGTCACCCAAAACTCTTCGTCATCATTCGGTGGGAGCCTATGATTAATTCCTAATCGAATCATATCCACATACCAGTGTGGACTTAGCACCTACAAGTGACCGAGAAAGCCTAGGCGCGGCGGGGGCTCAGCATTGGGGCCTATTCAGAAATCCCACACATCTGGAAGCAACTCTGTACAAGCGACATACCACCGCTTCCAAAGTGCCGCAGCCTAGACAGGAGTGCCTCGGGCACATCAGGAACGACACTTGTGAGTTCCTGATTGCGGTATACTGGTCTTCCCAACTAACATTTATTGCGAATGTAAACGTCAACAAAGCGTCCTCAATACGGCTTGATGCTGAGTTACTGTGTTGTACATATGGACGGAAGCTTCTATGCAAGCCCTATACCAATGAACCTGCGAACTTAATCCACTTGTACATGCTGTGCCAGTCTTCACGGTGCAACATAAACCAAACGTGTTCGAATGTTTTTGTACCCAGATGAACATTGCATTCAATGTTCGATCCACGCGAAGCAACTTGTACATGTACTTGAACACAAGCGCAGTGTACAAGTTTGTGCACCGGGTTTGTACTCATGTACAAACATGGGTACAAATGTTGTGTGTGTTCACGGGAGCGCTGTACCTATGAGTGTACACGAGTAAGAGCGCATTCTTCTGCTGGACTGGGTCAGTCGCCTGTCAAAGCTGGTGTTTTGTTTGTGCAATGATCGTTCTGTGCGCTTCGGCAACCGGTGAAACGATCCTTCTCCGGCAAAAAGTTGTTACTGGAGAACCATCGCCTGCGCATGTCATCTGAAATGCTAATAGAGTTAAAAAACTATAGAGGACGAATGTCGCTGCTGTTCCCTTTGTTCTCTTTCGCAAACATCCCGGGTATCTACCTGTCAAACTGCATACTTTTTCGCTTTGACATTGATATCCCTGCCTATCCCCGCCAGCAAAAGATGTTCCGGCAGCGACGCCAGCGACATTCTTCCTCTATAGTTTATTACCTCTATTGAAATGCTGGACGATTTAACTCTTGAGTGATCGCGCTGTTGTATTTTGTACAACACGTTGAAAAAGTTTCGGCAACCGCGCGAGTTACGAAAGGTTAATGACGATGCGCTGCCTGCAACTCAGATCTTCTACCGCACGCCGTAGGTTATCCAGCAAATTAATGTTTTTATTGAATGCGCATCGATGAGAACAATTGTTGATGCATTCATACGAAAATATACATACATTATTATTATTATAATTATTATTATTTATTAAATTTAACTTGAGTCATTTGCCTTTGATATACATACATAATATACATAGTTAAAAAAGAAAAATAAGGCTTTTAAGTTGAAGTGAGAAAAAATATTTTGTAAAATATAATTTTCTTGTTGACAAACCTGCGTAAATTAATTAAATTGACGAAGACAGCAATTTTCTAGGTTATCAGGATCCAAAGATACACAAGTTAGCAGTCTAGCAAGTTAGGCGTCTAGCAGTAAAGTTCTAGTTAAAATGTTTCATCATCTGTATGTATCAGTAAAAAAATTGTATGAATCATAACACAGCACTTGAAACTTCCTGAAATGGCTCCAGAAATCCCTGAAGCCGCCTCGGATCTCTTGTAAAGCACATGAGAACCTCTTAAATCTCCAAAACGCTTCAGTAACGCCTCCGAAATCCGTTGGAAATCTTTAGAATCTTCCTGAAATGCCATTAAAAACTCATCTAAGCCCCTTCTTAATCGCAGAAAAAGCCCCTGTAACATCTGTAAGTAACAGACTTTGTTATGTTAGATTTCAAATTGCACTGCTAAATGTTAAAAATTTCACTTCATTCGACTCACTTAATCATCAGATATATCAATTTAATGGACGGTACTCAAAAAGAACCATCTTACTTGAACCGCTGTAACTTCATGTAGACTAAACCATTCAAGCCCAACATTTTTCTTAATTTACCTAACTAGTTAAGGAACTAGCATTCAAAATTTCAAAACTTTTGACCCAATTTATAAAAAAGTACACCTTGATGAACTTTTTTTTGATAATTGTTAAAATGTACATGCTTTTGAAAATTTTGCAGCTAACGCTACCCTGTGGCAGAATCAAAAATCAATCGGTTAATTAACAGAGAGACCATACTTTACCAAACAACTTTGCCGAAGACACCATCGTTCTAAGTCATCAGGTCCTGAGATATATGAAATGTAAAATTTGTTGACTCTCTAGCGCCACCTTGCGGTGGAATTTCGAATCAAATGGTCATCATCTGTAAGCCCTTAACCAGCCAAGCAACTTTGCTGAAGACACCAACTATATAATTAATCAGGATTCTGAGATATATGGTATCACAATACCGGCAGTGCAGACACTGCAGTGTCTCATCTGTTTATCTGTGATTTATGTAGTTTCACAGATAAACAGACGTGATACTGGAGACAGTTCTATCATGTATATCTCAAGAACAAGTTGATAATATCGCAAAGTTGATTATATCGTCAAGGACTTACTAATGGAAGTTTGTTCGGATTGAAACTCCGCTTGCAAATTTTATAAATTATCAAAAAATCTTCATGAAGGTTTAATTTTTTATGAAGTGTCCCAGCAATTTTCAAATGTTGACTGTTGGTTCCTCCAGGGGCTGTTCAGAAACCAAGTGGACTAAAATTTGGTCATCTCAGAGCACCCCCCTCCCTCACTCCCACCAAAAGTCTACGTAGTTTATGAACAGCCCCCATCTAGTTAGCTGGATTTGGTACAAATTTGGGCATAATTGGTTAAGTCTACATAAAGTTAGAGCGTTTCTAGTAATGTTGCTCTTTTTTGACTGATCATTAAACTGCTATTTGCCAGGATCAAGTAAACCAAGTGAAAAAAAAGGTCCAACAATTACTTGCGTCGTCTAGTGGCAGGGGGCCACGTGATCATTTTTCTATCCTCCCCCCTGTGTGGTCTTATGTTCATACAAAAAAAAGTTTCTATGTATCGTGTTTATTGGCCTAACCTCCACCACAGACCCCCCCCCCCCCCTCCTCTTCAAAGATCACGTGGTTTATTGATGACCCCAGACATAATTGAACCCCAGCATAATTGAACAACCCTTCCAAAACGTTTTGGAATGCAAAACAACTTTGTCGAAGACATTAACTTTCTATGTTATCAGGATCCTGGGATACCCATAAGCAATTTAAAGGTTGGGTGCTCACTACATGCTTCCGAGCGGTTCTAACGACAAACGTCCAAGCCCAAAAGCCTCTAATCTGTAAGTCCGTGAGGGGCTGTTAATTAATCACGTAGACCGTTTGACCATTTCAGACCCCCCCCCCTCTCTCTCGTAGACTGTCGTCCATACAAAAACATTAAAATTTGTATGGAGCGTAGACTTTAGCTAGACAAACCCTTCCACTCCTCCCTACAAAAAGTCTACGGCCCAGATCTACCAAAAAACTTCGCCCCTACAACTTCAACTTAATATGAAAATATCAAAAATTAAATGCACACAAGATTGTCCTGAGTTACACACAATCAAATGGGAGGATGCACACGATAACGCAACGCACTGCAACCGCACCGCTTCAACGCATACCCCACAGGAACACTGTGACGCAGCGTGAATTAACGCTCGTGTGCATCGGGTCTAAATCTTCCACCACGTAAAACCGAGCGCGAATCGATCTGTACACAATGTGCACGCCGTGTACAAGCTCAATGTTTAAACATAGGTACACGCACTCGTGTACAGCATAGGTTCGCGGTGTACAAGTTTGATTGAAACATAACGACAAACTCGTGTGCAAGTTCGAGCTGAACTTGCACACATATATTTTGTACCCAAGCGCAACACGGTGCATGTTTACTTGAAGACTGTGCTGTGCGGATCAGCTTCTGTGCCACCTAGTCATAGCTCTTTTCTCGGCTCCTATGTAACCACTAACTGAATAACATTTTGAGAAGGCGCTTTTTCAGCCTTTTCGCAGTTGTTAAATAATAGTTTTACGGCATCCCCAAATTAAACGATTAAATATAATTAGGTTATGGATACCGTGACGCAATACATGTGGAACTGGAATTATCACTTTTAAAATTCAATAATTAAATTACTTGCCGCTACTTGGAATCGAACTCCCGATCTCCGTATCCACTGGTCCCGATGATGTCCTCGCTGCCACACTGCTATATATAAATAACATAGAAAATAGCCCGTTTTGCTTTACTCCAGACAAGGCTTCATAATTGTGCCACAAGAAACCTTACCCAACTTCATCTTGCTGCAAAAGCTTGTGCAAACGCAATAATGTTTACATTGAACAAGCTGTGTGGTTGCGCCAACAGATTCTTCTTCACAGCTTCTAGCTGAAAGAGTGTTCTTTGAACGGCTACGAAGCGCTGCTGTTTTGTGTTTTGGAAACATTACAAAACGTACTGTATAAAAGCAGCTGTTGTATAGTGGCTGGGACTTTTACTCGATTTGCACATCTTCCGGCAAATCTTCCGGCATTGAATTAAAGTGCAATAAAAGCAACCCAAATAATTTCACAGCACAGACATGGATAGCTGTAAAGAATTTGTGTAGTAGCTATATATCCCGCTTAAAGTTCGTTTTGACAATAATGTTTATATCAGCTTCTAGCCGTAATGAAATCGCATAACGACCTTTAAAGCGCTGCTGGTTTGGGGATTTGTCAGTATAACGAATTGTACTGTATTGTGGTAGCTGTTTTGTTAGTGGGGACTCCTATTCGATGTGTTCAAGTTTTCACATCTTCCGGGAAATCTCCCGGAGTTGGAATAGAGTAGAGTAAAGGCAGCCCCAGTGACAAGCAATGGATTTATGAAAACCGAGTTTGGTAGCTGTATGGTGCTTGTTTTGCAGTCGTGTATTAGCTTATGATTTATATTTGACTAGCTTTCCTTTTATTCAACGTTAACTGCTTTTACTCGATGGTTACACAACAGAAAGCAAATGACTGAAGCTTATAGCGCTGAAAATGTTAGTTGGGTTGCTTGGGAATTGGTAACCAGCGATGCCAGATGAATACCTGTATCACTCGTTCAAAAATCTGTATCCCATACAAAATTTGGGTGGAAAATCTGTATCCTATACAAATGAAAAATCTGTATTCCATACAAACGCAGTCTGTATAATATAGATAAATCTGTATATATGGCATCCCTGTTGGTAACTGATTTGCTACACGCTTAGGTAACTATGCACCAGTGAGCTGGTAGCGACGGCATTCTATCCGCTTAGTAGAGTCAGATGACACTGGCCTGAAACGGCAGATGGGGCAATGTCGGCGCTGTCTTTCGTCCCATAAGGCCAAGGCCCTTAAATACGTTCCCGACCTATACCCAGGCAAACATGTGGGTGGATGTAGGGCCTGTGCGAACCCTCAAGAGGCCTTCCTACTTGCATAGATAACATCCAGGATCAACGATCGGCTAAGGGAGCGGTAGGAGTAACATCAGCCAGGGCCTCAAATAAGGTCTAGTGAAGCTCCGCAAGTCGGTAGCCCTAACCAAGAAGGAGTACGACCTTCTAATCGAAGAGAGGAGCGCGGTCGACGCGTGCATGAAAAAGCTCTCCACTAAAACTGATATATTCTTCTTTGCTAGCAGCGCCAAGATGGCACACGAAGCCATGCAGCTCGACCTGCCGAAGAGGCGTGGCCCCAGGGGCAAGCGGACCGTCGAAGACGATGAGGCCGGACAGCGCGAGCAATTACGCCCTCAAACAGGTTGTAAAACGCGCAAAGACAAGAAAACCAAGCCCCAGGAGGACAACCGAAGGAGAATTTTTGGATCATTGTTGGGAAAAAGAAGGTAGTGGGAAACGAAAGGGTTAAATCGGCCTACAAGCGTGTAGAGAGCGACGCGCTGATCTTCATCACTGAGGTGGATACATACGCCGAGGTGCTGAGGGCCATGCGGGGCGAAAATCGTCTCTCACCTAGCGGTGTAAAAAGCATCCGGCGCATCAGGACCCGAGGGATTAATGAATTTATTCTCACAGCAGTGAGAGGTAGATGCATCGAGGGCATCGATCCGTCTGCGGAAAAGCCCAGCGGGCACGTAGATCTCCACGATCAAGCTCCCAGTAGGGGGGGAGGTGAACAAAGCGACTGCAGTTAGCAAGATTAGAGTTGGCTGATTGATGTGCCCGCTCAGCATCTACGAGTCGCCAGAGGCCAGACATAAATCGTGGGCGTGCAGGAAGTGTGGAATAGAATGCGACAACGCCAGGGAATGCACCACGGCACCAAAATGCCTGACGCGACGGGCATAAATGTTTACGCACGCGAGGAGGTCGAATCAACCAACAATAATGCAAGTTACACAGCTAAACCTGAACCACTGTGATGCCGCACAACAGTTATTGTTGCAGTTAGTCTCGGTGTCAAGTATATAGGTACATCGTCCTACTAGCTGACCCATACCACATCCCCCCTGACAACGGAAACTGGGTAGCGGACAAGGCCAAGCTAGCGACGATCTGTACAACCGGTCGTATTCCGGTCCAGGAAATAATTTTCACGTCGCACGAGGGCGTCGCCATAGCGAAGATCAACGCGGTGTACTACTGCAGTTGTTATGCTCCCCCAGGTGGCCGACAGATCTGTTCTCGTCTATACTGGATTCGCTATCAATCTATGGAGACTTCGTTGCAACGTTGTTCACGCGCCACGATAAAAGACCATGGGCTTCCGTTCCCTTTGATCAAATCGACAAAGGGGAGACGAACGAACGACGAGCTCATCGCAATATCAAAGTCGCTTAAGTTGAATAACGCTCTGGGTCCGGATGGTATCCCGACAGTACCCATTAAGACGGCCATCGAGGGGAGCCCCGACATCAACATGTTTAGAATGATTATGCAGATGTCTCTGGGCAGAGGTGAGTTTTCGGAACGGTGAAAAAGGCAAAGATTGGTTCTGTTGTCCAAGTACGGGGATTTCTTAAGCCACTTGGCGACCCGTCGGTATACACACCTATCCGCTTTGAGACTACAGTACGTGCACATCAACTCTGCTGAAAGAGAGTCCGAGAGGGCTTCCAGGATATTCAGGGTCATTTTAAAAAATTTCGAAAGGTCTTAAATGCGTTACAGGGAGTTCGAGGGGGTATTCGGAGGGGATTCAGAAAGCTTCAAAAAAAATTCAGAGGCGTTTCAAGGGCGTTTTCGAGGGTTTAGTAGGGTCTTTCCGGATTTTCCGGAGGCGTTACGAGTGATTTAAGGAATTTGCAGGGGTGTTCCAAAGGTTTCGTAGGGTCTCGAGGGCGTAACAGGGGATTTTGAGGGATTTTCAATGGGTATCTGGAGACATACCAGAGTACTAAAGAAGATATTCAGCGGGTTTCATGGGCGTGTTCGGAGTTTTTAGAGGGTCTAGCATCGTTAAGTCAAAGTAAGTTAGGTCGAATGGGTCATTAGGTCAAATGAGTTTGAAGTTAAACGAACCATTAGCATAGCATAGCATGAATACTTGCACAAATCTTGGATGGAGTTGCAAAGTTGAATATATCCATTAACATTGCTGATGTCGCTACTATCTACAGTGCCATAGACCCACTCAGCTCCTCACACCTGGCCAAGTCCTTGCAAGCATTTATAAATCCCTTCATCAACTTAGAAAGAGCCCAGAACTGAAGCAGCTTCCAATAGATGAAAGGATGTTGAAAATAGCGAATTTTCAACTTATATGTAGTTACATAACAAATGTGTATTAGTAGATAAATAATTAAATAATATTGGAAAGATCTCACTAATTGTTGTGTAGTTTTTGTGGTTCAATTCCGATCATCTAATTGTCTTCATTAATGATCTTCACAAGCGGTTAAAGTATATATGATTTAAGTTTGATACCTATGTAGGATAAACCATGAACGTATGTATCTCATTGCATTGTGTTGTAATGAGATTAATCAAAAATAATTAGAACAATCTCACCGAGAACCATCCAGGATCCGCTGCCATCACCATTAAAGTGTCTACTCCAATGACTGGGTTTAGTTTCCATTTAACCTCCGTTGCACACGCGATTAGTCATCATTAGAACAAAATATCACGTTTCAAGTGATTTAAGATCACTCTTCCTTTTCAAACACATAGAGTTTGAAGTTAAACGAACCATTGTCTACAAATTCCTTGAAGAAGTCGCAATATAGCGACCGAAACGTCAGATGAAAACTTAAGAATCCGTTCCTCCAAAGACTGCCGCCGCTTCGTAACTTCTTGGTATTGAAAATTCCACCGTCCATTGTAATCTTCGTGTTCGATCTTCACAGTGATCTTCCCTGGGCCAATAACCTATGGGAGGCGGGTCGTAGTCGTACTATTGAAGCAGTCTTCTTCTGCAGAGGACAAGAACAGAATGAACAACACACATTCATAATGACAAATCGACTAATCATAACCTCCTAGAGTTTTTTAGTCGCCTTGCTTCCAACAATGCCAAGGATTTTCAACAGGTGTCAGGGACGTTTTTGGGGTTTTCACAGAATCCAATAACTTTAGGTCAAAGTACGTTAGGCCAAATGAGTTTATAGTCAAAGACGGGCAGCCCAGTTGAATGATTTGATTATGATAATGGCCACTATAATATGATGCTCACACGGTTCCATCGTTTATGAAGGAAATTAGAATTCCCTCTCACTGACCTATTCAGCCCAATGAACGTCGACATAATGCCCCATTTGGCCTAACATACTTAGGCTTAAAGACCTGATACCTTTTCAGGGTGTTTTAGGAAGTTGAAGGGGGTGTCATGGACGTTGAGGGCCTCTTGGAATGTTCTGCAGCCCCCTGAAACGTTCTTTAAAACTATCTGAAACCCCATTAAACTCCCTGTAATGCCCTTGAGAATCCTGCCATTAATAGCATTAGCGTTAGCGTAGTTACAGTATACTTCGTATATTGGATACTAACAACATTCATGTACCTTTTGCTAATCTTGCTCAGATTGCTTTTCGGAACAAGGCCGGGAAGTTAACTTTGCTCCAATCTTATGCAAGAATACCAAAAGCACAAATGCCATTATTCCCGGCCACGCCCATCTTTACCGTAACTTGAGATAGGGGCAGGAAATGTTGATGTAGCACTTATTGAAGAGGCCTTCGACTCAGTGACACCCTTGAGAATCCTTCTATTAATCCCCTGAAACTGGAATTCCTCCACAAACCTCTTGAAAACCTTCTGAATGCTCCTGGATCCCCTTAACCGTTAGTAGCGTCCCTGTAACGCTCCCGAAAACCCATAGAAAACTCCTTCTCGCAATCTAGCGCAATCTAGCGTCTAAGTGTAAACAAGTTCGATTGAATTTGCATCTTATCACTTTAATTTGCAGAAGAGAGAGTCGATGAAGAGAACTCTCTCATGTTACTTTCGCCCTTATTTAAACTCCAGAAATTATCTTCAACATCCGGAAGTTGTCATCTTGGATACCAAAATGGCGTAGGATATCGAGTTTCGATGTCTACGCATCGTCGATGGAACGCTGCTACCGATCGAGCGAACTTCAAAAGACCCGCACAAGTCCATGTGCGGATATGGTATCCAGCTTATCTTTTGCTTGACTATCACACTACATGGAAATAAACCATTCGACTTCTTGGATTGGATTGCATCTTCCAACTTTTGAAGCTTCTGCAAACATTGCTTGTTAAGGTGTCCAATACGCCTGTGTCACATCGTCATGTCGACGGCCCTGTTGACTTTTAGTCGGTTAAGCCGATACAATCCTCTTTCCGCGACGCTCGGTGCGAAGACTTCTCCATCAAATAGCTTCCTCAGTGAGTGAGACTGGGCCCATAACCTTCTGAAGTTGTTTATCAACATTATATCAACTGTATACAAATAACTGACTGTCGTCCTTACAAATCTTTCCAGATCCCGCACGTGACGTCGCTGGACAGTATGAAAGCGTTGCCGCTGGTGGAGATCAACCTGGAGGGCAACCCGCTGAAGGACCGCATCAAGGACCAGACCGTGTACATCAGGTATTTCGTAGGTTCCGGTGGTTGTTGTCCGTTCGGTACCACTTCCAGGCCGAATCTACTACTACTACTACTGCTATTTCTATGTGTTGTTGTCAGTGAGGTCAGTGCGGGTGATCCTAGTGGTGCTAGGTTCCTAGTGGGACCGAACGTGTTCCGACCGAAGACAACCATCAGTAGTGCTACTAGTGATCATGATGACATGGGTTGAAGTGTGACTTGTGTTTAGTGTGTGTGTGGATGTTGATTTTTGATGACATTTCGTTTTGACGAATTATGTGAGGAATCCTGAAGTCCCCCGTGTCTGAGGAAAAGGTTGAAAGGTAAATCTGTGTAGCTCCTTTGGATTTTCCGGCGGATGCCGGTGGTACTCTAGTGGCATGGAGCTTGATGGATTATCCGAACGGTTGGAGCGGATACAGGTTTACTGCGACCGATGACCAATGGATTCTGTGGGCAGGATGTTCAGAGGGCAGTGCAAATGGGTTTGATTTTAGTAGTATTATGAAGTTTTTGCGAAAATTTTCTGTATAATATTGGGTGATTGGCTTTCGGAACATAGAATTCAACCGATTCGTTTCCACGGGCCTGTAATACATGGTAACATCAATAAACTCGGAGGTCAATATAGTAATACCTATGTAAGGTCTATCGAAATCTCCAGAAGTTTAAATCCTTAGGGTTTAATGCCGAGCTTCTTGTAAGATATCCTGAATAGATGTAAACATCGATGGTAAAAACTAGAATAGCGACTGTCTCAAGAGGACATTCTACCATTTGAAGCATGCAATATAGCTTGCCTAATTTGCAACGAATCCAGTTATTAAGAGCTTTCCAAAGGCCTAAGAATTGAGTACCGTGAGGTCGCCATTCACCGCTCATTTAACGGCATTTTCGTAAAGTATATGACATTAAAAATCGACGTTTGCGAATATTGCACTTTAATTTACGTTAACAACTCAACAATTATGTTGTTATTATAGAAAAAATATAAAACGATTGTAAAATATGTTTACATTCGAAAAAATAAAAATTCAAATGTATTATCTCTTGACTCCTATTACCGCTCATGCATCCATTCACCGCTCATAATGGATCCATTCACCGCTCACTGGATTATTTTTTCATGGAATCACAGAAACTATTCATTTATAAAAACAAAATAACTTTTATTCACCAAAGTATTGATGATTCATGACGTTCAGTTCATCCTTTTTTGTCAAAATGGAATCTTTAACGGGTTTCACCCGTTGGATATTTCTGCTGCTGTTTGCCCTGAACAGTTCCCATGTTGTCCTGCAGCGCAGTGTGAGAAATATTTTTTGAGAACGTGATTTCAGGTACACCCATATAAAAACTTGGTGAAATGAAAGTTTTTTGATGTGACAGCATGTTACATTCACTTTTGTTACGATACTTTAATAACATTTGATCATTTTTGTATGATTGACCCAAAATGAGCGGTGAATGGGGCATGAGCGGTGAATGGCGACCTCACGGTACCTCAAGTAACAATTTGAAGTCTACTTAGTTTCAAACAAGCTTTGACAACCATCACAAAACCAAATGGATTTTGTTTTGGTTTTATGATTAGGCAGCGTATTTAACATTTTTTTTTCGTCTAGTTTTTCCCGCGTATTTTACGTCTCACAATAAAAAAGATAAAAATGGGAACGAATCGGTTGTTTAGATTAGGATTAGATAATTTGAAATAAAAATCCCTTATTTCATCAATCACTGGTTGAAAAACCAAGTCATGGTCACACATTTCGGCATTTTTCTCACGCATCATCTGGGGCGACTGTAAGCTTCCAGTTCCATTTTCATACAAATTCTCCAGTCGATCGATCCTCACGGTTGTTCAGGAAGTGTTGATCAGTTGGTCTTATCTAGTTTATTTGTCAGATTAGAAAGCTTTAAAGAATGCAAGTTTTGTCCTAATTTGGTCTTCAGTAGCGTTTGTGGTTTTAAAACGGTTTTGAAGCTGTTCTAACATCTCATTTTGGTCATTATAACCGTAATAAAACCAGAAGTGTTACTGAAAGTGTGTTATGTTTAAGAATTGTTAAGTTTAAGATGATTTGTCAGCATGGTTGACCTTAGGGAACATAGATCACTAACAGCTACCAGATATTGTAATTCTGATGGTTTCTCGAAACGAAAAAATACCCAAAAAAAACAACAAAGATTACCGCTCTCAACAGATTTCCTCGGATTGACGGCTCAAAACATTGATCAACTACACATTTGAATCTAGAAACCAGCTCAGCGCTGCTCCGTGGATATCGAAGCAATTTGCTGGCAACCCTGCTGACAGACAGGCGCAGAGACACTCCAAACGTTATCCACGATCACCAACAGATGTGGTCACTCCGGTAAAGGGGTGAAAACGTGCAATCCCAAGAATTCAAGTTTTATCTAGGTTTTATAACTGCTTTGGATTCAAAGCTTGGCCACAATGAAGCCACGATAAAACTGAACTTGTTGCCAACGATATGTGTCTTGCCGTTTGATCAGTACTGCGCCAACAACGGCAAACGTCATCACAAGACAAATGATGTCACCACCATAACACGAAATGGAAGCGGTGATCACCGTAAGCACATAGTCAGCAAAATAGAAGCGAAACTGTTACTGTTGATCTAGAGAACTGATGAAATCGGGGGAGGGGTTGGGGAAACTAAACCGAGAACTGTCATCCGTACGCTCCGGATCTCGGGCCGTACACGGTGCTGAGAGTTCGATCGAGATACAATCGACTTGTATTCGAAAACTGCGACATCAGATTATGTAAATTCGTAAAACTTGATCTACCAAGGAAGAAAATAATCGGCAATCAATCCGAGGTAAAGACTTCTTGAGCAAAAGAAGTAATAAAAAAAACTATAAAGCAAAAAAAAAAATATTCAAACAAAAAAAAAAGAAAATCAAACAAAAAACAATGGTTTGAAAAAAAAAAAACTTTAGACAATACAACATCGAGAAACTTGATGAAAATGTAGGATACATGCACTGCTAAGGAACACCTTAGTCTACAGTCATTTAAATTTTCTAGAATCTCATGTTAGGATATTTTTGTAAATGGAACGAGCTCACCATAACTACTAAGCAGGAAAAACTTGCATTCAAAGCGGCTGCTGAACACAAAGATCAACTGTGGCAGCTTCCTTTTGAACTATACTTATTTACAGTGGGGCGTTTGGCATCTGAAGTATAAAGAAAAACATTGCCCAATTGTTGGAAATTGGATTGGAAGCTTACAGGCCGCCACTTGAATCGCTGTGTCTTTCTATCACAGTATGGGTTTCGAATTCGCCCATACCTTTGGATATTAACCGATTTTTCTTTCTTTTCCACGTATCTTCCTACCCAGCGAGATTCGCAAGCGACTGCCCAAGATCATTAAGTTGGTAAGTATTCATCATAGTTCCTCGTCAAACTTCTAGCCTTCCTAACATCCCTTCCCCCCACCTTTCGCACAGGACAACATGGATCTCCCGCCGCCGATCGGGTTCGACGTTCCGGAGGACGATCACAAGCTGCCCTCGGCCAAGGCGTCCTTCCTGTGCGACACGGCCGGGGCCGACATTGTCCGCCAGTTCCTGGAGCAGTACTTCATGATCTACGACTCGGACAACCGGCAGCCGCTGCTGGAGGCGTACCACGAGCATGCCATGATCTCGATGACCGTATTCAACAGCCCCAGCCAGGGCAGCCAGCAGCGGTTGCAGACCTATCTGAACTTCAACCGCAACCTCAATCAGAAGCGCGATCTGGACACGCGGTGTCGAACGCTGAAGATGGGCCGGCTGCCGGTGGTGACGTTCCTGTCGGAGCTGCCGAAAACCAAGCATGACCCGCTGACGTTCGTCGTCGACCTGACGTTGTTTACGGTAAGTTTCGGATTCGTTCAGTTCATTTGCTTTAGATGATAGAAGGCGGAAGATGATTTGGGATAGCATGTCGTAGGTGACATTCAAAATGAAGATAGTTCGGCATCGGAAGTTCTCACATTCCATATGGTTGCCTTTCTTGGGAATGGGGTTTTGCTGCGTTCTTCTTCAAAATCGCTCTAAACTCTCGAACTCTTCGTAGAACCATTAATTTCGCTGACTCCGTTCCACATACCCGATGGTGCTCTCAGCCGGCACCATCAGTTATCTAAAAACAGCAACTTGACTCCATCATATACTTTGCGTCCTCGAAGTCGAATATCCAAGCAGGCCCTTTATAAACTTATGCTAATTGCGGTAACAGCAGAGAACGTGAAGTTGAAGGTGTCGAAGTCTAACCAAGGTGAGGCCTTCGTATTCGCGGGAAGCCCGAAGAGTACGCCGGACGCGATCGCTTATTACAAGCAATCGCAGAAGCACACGATGCAGTCATCAGGAAAGGATCTACCAATCAGCGCTCGCAAGGTCAAGACGTTATTAACGTCGAAGGTGAAAGGCAATAATGCCAGTACCCGGACAGGTTGAGAAGAGTGTGTACGAAAAGATCAGCCCATCCCGGTATAAAGACAACAAGGAGCTGCGATCTTGCGTAGGCCCTCAGTCACCTCAGATTATGACGGAATGATGAGTAGGAACTTTAACGACGCCAAGGAGAAGTATAATAATAGCTGCCCAGTGTCATCAAAACAGAAGAATCTATGTACTCAGAGGTCTTGAAGGCGATGCGAAGCGATGCCAAGTGTAGTGTATATAGCGTACTATAAAACTTTTGATAAAACTGTGTTTGGAACTGAATCGATGAAATTATTCGGTTCGAAGTTGCAAATTTATTTCAGTACATTTGAGAACACTGAGTCGACATAACGAATCGGTTCAATGACAGATGCGCCGAACCAGAAGAGACCGTCGAAGCAAGCCGAGCATCAAGCTTGCTCGGTTTCGGTTTTCTCGTATCAGCGTCAGTGCCGAATTTCGTAGAATTTTTCATTCTGGTTTACGACACCAAGCTTACGGATCTTGAAGTACTCGTACCGGAGAAATGATCCTCGAGCTCAAGCGGAGGGTGCCGCCGTCAACTGTCTGGTGGAAGAGTTCCTTGGTGGAAGTGTGGATGTTGAAGATCGAAGCAATCAATATAAGTTGTTTCTCAGTTCCAACCACAGCGTTAATTTCTACCTTCAAGAGGTTATGGGCGACATACGTAGAGAACTGTTGCACGGAATCCCGTAGTTCACCGGAGCTGGATGCGAGAACTGGAACTTTATGATCGAGAAACTGTTGAAGTCGGCCGGATTGCTGGACGCGGTCAAGAAGGATGCGCCAACTGTTACAGCCGAATTAGCGAAGTTTCAAGAGATAGACAGGACAACTGTGAAACTGATCATTTCCTTCATTCATGACGATTTGTTGGATTTGATCCGGGAGAAGGAAACGTTGGAAGGTGCCTACGCCAACAAGTCGTTTTCGTCGCAAACGATCATACGCAAGCAACTCGCGAAACTCAAAATAGGGGAAGATTCGTCGATCAGCGACCATCTGAAGACGTTCGATGAGCTCACCCGGAAACTCAAGTCAGCGGGAGCGAAACTTGAAGAAGGCGATTTGGTTTTGCAGTTGTTTGTCACCCTTCCGGAATCCTACGATCCGTTGGAACGACAGCTTTGGAAAACTTGGACGAAGACAAACTGACGCTGGATGCCGTAAGAGAAAAGCTGTTAGCAGAAGATCGGAAGAAACAGGACCGATGCACACAGGGACGACCCATTAGCGTTTGTTGAGATCATTCAGAAGCCGTGGAATGGACAACGAAACGAGCCATAGAAGTTCCAGGGGAAATGCCATCGCTGTCACAAGAAGGGACATAAGACCAATGACTGCAGGTACGATTCCGAAGTAGATGAAGCAGAAGCAAACACAGCGAGCGGCATAAAGGTGGTTGTGTTCATGATCGGTGAGTTCCAGGATAGCTGTAGCCGGAGAAAATTTACCTTCAAGCTGGATTCCGGTGCTGGCAAGCATCTGGTGAATCGAAAGGAGTACTTCGTTCGATTAAAGAAACTGAAGCATCCAATCCACATTTGTGTGGCGAAGAACGACCAATCGATTACCGCCTGGCACAAGGGACAGTTCATAGGATCCAACAGCCAAGGAGTTCTGTGCTTCAAAGTTGACGTTCTGTATGTGCCTGATGTAAGAGCGAATCAACTTTCTGTGAGGAAGATGACCGAAGCTTAAGTGAACGTTTCTTTTGGGACATTGGCAGCTGAGATGAAATACGACGGCCATATCATTGGTGTGTGTCCTGTGAGAGATAGTTCCAGGAACAGACGGCTGCAAATTTCGATCGAGCACGAGGCGTTGAAGGATATCCGAAAAACAGGGACAACCCTGTTACCGGAAAACTTGAGCAAAAAGGGGAGAAGCCAGATGAGGACAACGACGGTCAAGAAAGCTTCTGTAACGATGTAGAAATTTTAGGCGATGTTTCTGCTCAAGACATTCCGGACGCGCTCCCTTCGCAACTTGAAGTGAACATGGTCAATACCACGATATGGTGACCATAAGGCGCAGCGAATGGGAGCGCATGGTTCCCGGTAAGTTACGACATAATTTGAATGGAGACGCTTTTACTGCATACACATTTCCTGTACCGGTGCAAACAGTACTGTTGCGAGACGTTTAGGATCGCAGTTCCATCCCCGAGATGTGCCAGTACCGTTCGATGCGATTGCTGGACGACCTTATGATGCACACCATGGATGATGACGAATTCGAACAGCGTTTGGAAGTTGGAAATGCATGCGCCTCTTATTCAACCTTAACAGTCGAAGCAACTGATCCGACCAAAGCATCGGAAACTGGCGAAGCGTAAGGGATCGGCTGATTATCGGTGGAGGGAGCCCAGTAAACACCATTTCGAAGAGGATGTTGAATAAAAAACTGTTGTCGTATGCGAAGCTCAACACAAACGTGCGAGAGGAGTTCATTTGCTACAACAGTAGCGGCTTCCGAGTGGTAGGAAAGTTTAACGCTTGGATGCGGTTCAAGAAACACGATTTCCAGGAAGAAAATTTCGTATTCGACGGCTACCGGCACCCATTGCTGGGTCGACAGACCATGTCCAGGTGGAGACTAAACATATACTTGGGTACGTCGTCGTTTGCTGAAGACCACAGTAAGCAGCAGAAAAAGATCATTTCTACGGCAGATCGCCGAAGGTTTATGGGAAAATTGAAATGGAGTTCACCGTCTGATTGCGTTTCAAAGAGAGGCTCATCAAACAAGCATAGTGAAGGGTCCCACGAAACGCCCGACACATATCACAGAAAGGGAGTGCTACTGAAGTTCGATGTCCTAAAGACGACCCGTTCTAGACAACAGCATATAGTGAATCCGTATAGAACTCGTATCGGAACTGGGGCGTTCGTAGTTTATCGTGACCAGAAGTAGTCTGTTTGCATACGAGCCACAATGATGAAGAAGCTGGGAGTTGCCCTGTACAAGTGCGATGCCGAATTCAAAACTGTTACGTTTGTAAATAGTGGATGAAACCTCGTCATCCTGGGATTGGACTACGTTATCTATTTAGATAACTGGGCACAATTAATGTTATGTGTTGCATGTTGTGTTTTGTGAATTTGTAATGTTCCATTTTATGTTTTGTATATAGTTCCCAAACGTGGGGCTCGATACGGAAAATAAAATGAGCATTTGTAGGATTCCAATTAATCTGTCACATTGGCGCCCAACGTGGGGCGTGTGCATTTGTAAGGTTTGTATGTTATTATTTGTTATAAAACGTATCAGACGAAGCCACCAACTGTTGAAGTGCCGGCGAAATGGAGAAGCCTTTTCAAGAAACAGCGAGGACAGATCTTGCTAGAGGAAGGAGGGAATTCGATCATCGACGTTTCTTTTTCTACACGGAGAAATCAAACTACCTAATTTTTGGGTCGATTTTACTCAAAGCTGAGTATATCGAATAAACTAGTTACCCAAAATTAGGTTGTTTTCCCTCTTTTCCTCACCGATGTTGTCAAAAACAAACAGAGATGCATCTACCCAACGGGGGTCCTTGAGCCCAATAAGCCAATTTTGGGTAAATGCAGGTTTACTCAAATTTGGGTTGAATGAGGGGGGGTCTTGGGTTGAATTTACCTACTCTTAAGTAAATGTTTTTGCTGGAGGTGAAGGCAATTTACCTAGTGTGAGTTTAATCGATTTACTCAAATTTGGCTTATTGGGCCGAACTATGGGATTGCGTCAAAAGAACTCAATTTTGGGTAGTTTGGCGGTTCCGTGTAGTACTGGCGGAGCTTGTTCGAACTGGAGGGTAGACGATGCCTACTAGCACAGCATAGCATAGTACTGGTGACGCATACAGTGTCGTGATGGCCAAGACATGAGGCACATAACATAAGTGGAACTCTGGCTCAAAAAGTTGATGCCTTTCCGAGTTCGTACGCTGGTATACAGGGCATCGAAATGTCAAATGCATTATTGCCATACTATTTTTCAGCATGTATACCATTTTTCATTGCTGTGAAGTAAAACAAAGACCTCATAGATCTAGAGTAGCAGCACGTGGAGATCTAATATAGGGCATAAATTGTAATAAACGTTGTAAACTCAAGTCGAAAGTACGTTTTATGGCTTTAAATATAAAAGGAGATCGATATGTAGAACGTGGATGTGTTATTTCGAAGATTTCAATGAAATTATGACAAAATGAATAAGTGGATATCTCAGATGCTGTATTCTTTGTCAAAACTGGAATACTGGTTGGATCAGATGTTTTTTGTTTACCAAAATAAGTGACAGTTCGACGCCTTTTATGAAATATATAACAGTTTCGCGTGCTGGAAAAGGATACAACTTTTTCCTTCGCTCTGACCATGGAGTTCCACTTATGTTATGTGCATGAGGTGTAATTGTTCTCACCGAGCAATCTCCAGAGATGCCGGACAGGATCATCGAGAGGATCATCGCAACATGACCCGAGTCCTTGACCTTCTTTCATATAACCACCGCTTCTGGTTTTTGTAAATCAATTGAATGGAAAACCATGCAATATGGGTATTTTTGGAACAGGCTCGTCGTATATAAAACGGAAATAGATTTCCGATGCAATTTTAAAGTCCAAGATGGCGGCTTCCAGTTTTTTTTTTAAATCATAGAAACCATTGCAACTTGAGTATTTTTAGAATAGTCTCAACGAATAGATGCCAAAAAACTATGGCCGACGCCATTTCCCTTACTGAATCACACACCTCACTCTTCATTTTTTAATGCACACTTTTCACTGATTACTTTTCATTCACTCCACGTTCTTCACTGCTCACTCGTCATTATTCACTTTTTATTCCTCACTACTTCACTGCACATTCCTTACGGTTCACTGCTCATTTGCTCATTCCTAAGCTCTCTTTTATGGCTACTCAGTTATCATTACTTCACAGCTTACCACTCCTTACTCTCATTATCACTACTTACTTCTTACTCCTCATTCTATACTGCTCACTTTTCGCTTCTCACTTTTCACTGCCAATTGTGCACTCCTCATTCTTCACTTTTTTGTGTCCACTCCACACTGATTACTTTTCACTCACTCGTCACCTCTCACTGACCATTTTTACAGTTCACTTTTCACTTCCCTCACTACACTACACTACACACCTCAGTTATCACTTCTCATTCTTCACAACGCACTCCTCAATGCACACCATTCACTTTCCATTCCTTTCTTCTCACTCTTCATTTTCACTTCAACGGCATCGCTGATCTTTCCTCATTATCACTCAAAACTACTCACTTCTCACTTCTAACTCCTCGCTCTTCTTTTTCCACGTTCACACCTCACTGACAACTTTTCATTCACTCCTCACCCCTTACTCTTCACTGCAGTGTGTGGAAGCTGAACTAATAATTGAACCACTCAGCAGTTTTTCTTCCTTTCCCTTGGTTCTGTTCCAATTATCAGGCGCGTCTTTGTTCTCTCGTCGGGCTGCGTGGTTCACGAAGAAATACAAAGAATCTACTCCGTTACACACAAGCTATGGCGAGAACACTTTCTGGTGCTCTCTAATCGTTGTTTTGAAAAAAAAAAAACTGTGATATAATCCAATCATTATTCACCGCATTCTCGCTCCAAAATCGTCATACGCCATTTGATTCAATTATGTAAATGCTACTGCAGTTGGAGGCGAATGAATTAAAATTAATAAATTTAAAGCCTCAAAAAAAAAAAAAAAAAAAAAAAAAAAAAAATGCTACTGCAGGTTGCATTGCCATAAAAATCAAGAGTTATGACAATATTCTGACAAAAAATAATCTAAGTGGATGGTTCCCCTTTATTAGCGTCGCCGAGCATCCCCTCTCTTGATTGCGCTCTCGTACCGAACCCTACAAGAGAAAAAATAGCGTTTCCGAGCACGACGTCTCTCTTTTTGTTGCATTCGTCTAGTGAAACAAAAGCTGAGTATAAACCACTCAGTTAACTCACTCATCACTCTTCAATATCAAGTATTCGATGCTCAAGCCAATAGGGCACGTTCGGTGTAGTACTAGAATTGAAGTAATGAGCTGAATTTTTGTATGGTGAGAAGGTAAATTCTCTGTTTCTGCAACAAAATGGTGCAAAAAGGGTGGGTATTATGATTCCTTGCCTAATTTGATGCCGTTTGAGCAGAACTTTGGATAACTATGTTGTTTATGTTGCAAGAAATGGAGAAAACAACAACACTGTTGCCCAAAGTTTTGCTCAAACAGCATCAAATTAGGCAGGGAATCATAATACCTACCCTTTTTGCATCGTTTCATTGCAGAAACGGAGAATTGACCTTCTCACCATACTAAAATTCAGCTCATTACTACAAATCTAGTACTTCACCGATCTGTCCTATTGTTGGGATGATTTAGCTCCGGGGTGAATACACACATTGAGGGCAGCCTTTTTAGTGGTCAGCTTCAATGCTGTAATTTTATTAATTTCATTTTAAATAATACTTATAATAATCTTAAATTTTACTTACATTATAGTATTTTCTACCATCCCCAGAAACAAACTTCCCAAAACTTTCACTTCTAATTCACTTCTGTTTGTACTGCTATATACATCAGACCAGTGAAGAGAATTGTCAGACAAAATAGGCACAAAACAAGCAACAAAGAAGGTGTAACAATTACTCTTGATCCCTACTGGTAACAGATGATGACATGATCTCGAAAATTTTTGTTGCAGACAAAACGGAAGCTGAATTTGTTGCGTACTTTTCAACTCGTGAATAATCAATTATTACTAACCCAAAATCGAAACTGTTTGATGATAGAGCTTCACCAGAGTTGCAGTGTTTACCGACTCGAAGTTAACGTTCGAAAATCACAATGGAAGGCCTAAAAATCTCTAAACTCGTGGTGTACGATGTTAATCCCATTATTTTCAAGTTGGGACAAACTTATGTCGCATGGGTTGGTTTGTCGCAACAAATACAGGTTGCGACATTGTCATTATTGTTGCGCGAAGGTTGAATTTTGATTGATTGCATCAGACGATACCAGTGCTGCCAGTTTCACAAAAGGCAAAAACCACCACAACACCTATACTACTCATTCTTAAATCCGCACTGGCCACTTTTCACGCCTCACTGCTGCGCACTCAACACTTCTTACTCTTCACTATTCACTGCTCACCGCTCACTATTTACAGTTCACTCTTTACTACTCACGCCAAACTCCTCACTTATTACTTTGCACTGCTCACTTCTCACTATGCCACACTCTTCACTAGTTACTCCTCATAGCTTACTCAAACCTCCAAGGAAACTTCTCACGCTTCACTGCTCATACCACATTCTACTCTGTATGCGCCTTCTGCTCACGTTTCATCATTTGTAGGACATCTTTTTACGCGTATAAATTGACCCATTGAAACATGTTCTTCAAATGCTTATGACTGAATTTGGTCATATAAGAGTTACATAGACTTCTGTGGAACATGTTTACTATTCGGGAATTAGAAGGCTTGCTCCAGAGACACGTTATCGTCATGCTTGGTGTGGTACCACTGGTCTAGCCATGGGTGATTTGAAATCGATTTTTTACCTTTATTAAGGTAATACGGGACACCGTGTTAATTTTGCTATCTTCCGTCTCTTTCATCATCATTACCCTTGAAACTTTGATGATGAAAATTTCCATTTCCAGTAGACTGATCTAACTAAAAACTTAGTCGATTGTTCATAACATGTAAGCATACAAACGATCAAATTTTCAGCCCATTTGATGCAGTAGAACTCGAGATTTGCATCCTCAAACTTTGAGAACAATGATTGATGATTCTGATGATGCCCCGTAAGCCTTAACGAGATATCTAACGCGAGGCTAGTTCATGTTGGCACCTATGGCTTTATTTCCGAATTTGTCTGGAGTGGGATTCGATCCCAGGTCCTCGGTGTGATAGTCATGTGCTCTAATCATCCCACCCGGTCCACTCGTTGTTGAATCAACTAATTTGTTATTTTTTCCCTCACTTACAGCCCCAGCTCATCCTTCTAACCGTGACGGGTGTCTTCAAGGAGCGCAAAGTGGCCGTCATCAACGAACCGTACCGATCATTCCAGCGTTCGCTGGTAATCGTCCCATCCGGCAGTGGGTTCTGCATCCGGAACGAGATGATCCACATCAACAACGCCACCCGAATACAGGAGGACAAAGCCTTCAAGGATCCGGCCTCCAGTGGCTTCCAAGCGCCGGCCACCGCGGCACCACTGGCCACAGCACCAATACCGGTAGCACCGGTTGTTCCTCCAGTAGTCGACGACAACACCAAACTTCAGATGGTCCAGGCGATGGCCGCCCACAGCAACATGAACCTCGAGTGGAGCCGGAAGTGTCTGGAGGAGACAAACTGGGACTTTGAGCGAGCTGGGTTCGCATTCACCGAGCTGCACAAGCAGAACCGGATACCACCGGAGGCGTTCGTTAAGAATTGAAGACGATTTCCAGGAGTGTGACGAGGACGGCGCGCGGTGGAACCGCTTTGGACCCCAGCCCGGGGGATTTTAGGTTTAGGTTTTTGATTTAGGCGTTGCTTTTTTGGGAGAATGATTAAAGTTGTTACAAGAGACTCGGAAAGATTATGGGGATGACTTGGGTGACTATATAATGCAAGAAATAGATGTTTGTTTAGAGAAACTTGTTCAAACTTCGGTCTAACAAAATTAATCCTTCTCCCAAAGGCGTCCCATCTGTGTAGTTATTAGTAGGTAAGTTCAAGCAGTACAACACTGCTGGGAAAGTTTCAAACAATGAAAATCGTGATCGATTCAAAGTAGTAATAAAACGGTATCTATTTTTCTTCTTACGAAACTGATGATCGCAGATGTAGAATGAATATTGAGAGTGAATGAGTTTAAAAGATGAGCGATCGTGTCGAAATTATATGTTTTCACATAGAGTCAACCACTTTTCATTTAACGTACAACATTCAGGTAGCAATCAATTATTTCAGAGAGTTTTTAGCCAGTCCCATAATGGAAACCATGCAACTATGTGTCCTTTTATTAATTTTAAGATCGTGTGTAGACCCCATTGATCAAAAGAGCATAATTTATTGTAAATGTGTAACTCTTTACAAATGATTATATTTTTATCAAAAACAGACGAAAACAGCCATCACTGTGACCTAGAAGTCACAGCTGACTTTCAACCAGAAAAGTAATACAAAAATTTAAAAGATGTACTTTTGTATACGTTGTGTTTCATTCGGTAAAATGTGTCCGAAATAGATAAGTGGCGCCAGAATACCCGAGAAAGTTTCGTCACTACGCATCCTCTCTGGACAAGATTGTCCGTGTAGCCACTGGCCAAGAATAGCACTACGGGTCACCTGTTACGATGGTAAGAATCCAACAAACAATGTGCGACTAGTGCGGACAAGTGCCGAGGAATGCATGATTGAGAGGGCGAAGAAGATGCTCGCTCGATTGTTTACGGAGCCTGTGGGACACCTGATCACTCCTCGCTGTAAGTATCAGTGCTCTGTCGTGGTTTTTCCCGTGCTACTCGTGGAATTCCAAAGTTAATACAATTCACAAATAAGTAGTGGTAGTGTTGAGGTTAACCCCTTCGCAAGAAATCAATTGAGTTTTTTTTTTTCAAGGAGAGCAGAGACATGAGAAGGTAGCTGTGCGCGAAGTGCTAGCGTATGGCACATTTCCTCTCTGCCCAGTATGTCGGTTGAGATCATGACTCCATCATTGACTTTATGTCCTCGAAGCCGATCTCAGCAAGGACCTTGTTGAGACTTCGTAAGTCAACGATGGCGGCCAGCAGGACCATGGTAAACTCGCGAAGTTGAAGGTAACGAAGTATAGCTAGACGGAGGTCTTCGTTTTAAAAGGGAGCCCTAAGAGGACGCCGGACGCGTGAGAAGCTACCAGGTAGCACCCATAAGGTTGTTAGATCCGAAAGCAGAGAAAAGTGAGTCTGAGAAGGCCGGCCCGTCGTAGAGAACACGGGGTTCCGACCATTCTCAGTCACCAAAGGTTAGGGCGAGTCAGAAGAAGGATGCCCCTGAACCATAGAGGGAAGGAAACGGTAGAAGAAACCGGAGTAGTGGGCAGAGACTGGAAAACACGTCTTGTGTCGTGTCTTCACTGCTCGTAGCCCAATCCGCATCAGCATACCCTGTAATCGTCGAGTCTGCGTCGTTTTTGTAGGTCAAGTGAAACTTAGAGATACCTATCAGGTTGCTCAACAGATGTTCGATGGCGTTCCAATGTTTTTCTCCGGGGTTTTCATTGAACCGGCACAAAACGTTGACCGCGTAGCATATGTCCGGACTTGTGCACTCCCCAGATGCTTCAGACGTTCTACGGCCCCCTTGTACGGAACACGTTCGGCATCTTTATCACCGGTTGGTTGCATTGCTTTGGTAAGCCTGTCGTTCGGATTCAATGGTGTCCCAACCGGATTGTTCATGGACATTTGAAAACGCTACAGTATGGTCGATGGTAATCTCCCCTTGGCTCCTCGTTATACGCATCCCTCAAACGTGCTTGGTTGGATCGATGTCTTTCATCAGGAACTTCCTTACCAGATCATCCTTCAGTTGCTTCCGCCATCGATGACAGCTCGTGAAGGTGAGCACATCATCGAAGTGGATCGCTACAAACACAACTTTGTTGCCGGCGATGCAGGAGTCGTTTGTTGAACATCATCAACTGACGTTAGACTGAAGTAGGACGGAGACGCAGATTCTGAACTGTAGGTCAAACAGTGTCTTTTCGTCGTTCGTTCGACATGGTCCATCTTCCCACAGCTCCCGCATGCTCGCACAGATTCGTACGATTTACTTCTAGCACTTCCTGAGTTTCAGGTACACTTCACCATCACATTGTACTCTAATTCTATCGTCTCCGCTAAACAGAAAGACATGTAAATATTGTACATCGCGACGCCTAAGGAGGACATCGGATTATGGCATCGCCGAATGGGACACTTGAATACTCACAGTTTGAAGCAACTTCTCAGTATAGTGTGCAATTCCACGGCATATCAGCCGACGTACTTGGAAGAAAAGCATCAACGTCAACCGTTCAAATTCAAATGGGCCAGGATAGTAGAGGCACAAACTTATTTGTGTTAAATGAGTTTGTGGTAGAGGTGTTAGAACTTGTCCACAGCTATCTGTGTGGTCCCATAGAAACGACTTCTATTAGAATAAGCAATCGCAGTAGTCGGTGATAATCCGTGCCGCTACTGTCAGAAATAAAATTTTCATTCTTGTGTATTCACTTTGCAATAGTCCAGATTTAACCTGCAGATTTCAAGATTTTTTTAGCAGAAGCAAAAGAAGATGCTCACGAGTAGGAGTTCCGATCAGCGTGACTGAAGCATGAAGCGTTAGAGTCAGCAGGAGTTCCGTGGAGCTGCCAGCCATTGAGAAGCTACGAGGACGGGAAATTTATACCACGTGGTCGTTTGCGATGCGGATGATCCTGATCCGCGAGGGAAGTTGGTGTGCTGTGGTCGGGAACGGTGAAGGCGTTCCTGAGGAAGTGAAGCTGCAGGCCCTGGCTACAACTACAGCCTGGTGTCAGATGCGACCGCGGCGAAAGAGGCGTGGGAGAAGTTACAGTCCGCATTCCAGGACAGTGGATTGGCACGAAAAATTGGACTGCTGCGTAAGTTTACTTCTGTGGGGCTGGTTGATTGTCCCAGCGTCGAGGCGTACGTGAACGAATTGATGAGCACGAGTTGCAAACTCGCATCCGTGGGTTTCAAGGTGGACGATTCGTGGCTCGCGGCGATTTTGTTGATGTGTCTTCCGGAGAAGTACGAGTCCATGATCATGGGATAGAAGCTTCCGGGACAGCATTGACGGTGGACGCGGTTAAGGCGAAAATTTTACAGGACGTAAAACTTGATCGCGGTCCGGTCAGCAGCAGTACGGCGGCGCGCTGTACAGCCAAACGAGCCGGAAAAAGTTAAACGAGAGGGTAGCAAACACGAGAAGATCTGCTAGAACTGCGAAAAGCTGGGACATTTTGCGGCCAACTGTCCGCATACCAAGAAGTCGTCGAAGGTAAGCAAGCAGAAGGTACTGTGCAGCGTTTTCGGCATTGGCGATGCCAAGACCGACGAATGGTGTGGTAGTTTAGCAGATCAAGTAGGCCGAGCCCTTGGAATTATCATTATTAGTCGAGACGTCAACTGGGGAAGTACCACATTGGCGACGAAAGAACCCCCGTTTGCTTTGGATGAGCAGCAGAGCCTTCGGCACGATTATCAGCCAAACGACTCAGCCATTTTGGAGATCAAGACAATTAAAAATTCAAGATCGTGCAAGGACGTGCAAGTCCTGCAAGTGAAGCTGATCAAGAATCATCATAAGATCAAGAAGGAACCCTCTCCTGCTCTGATAGAACATACGTGAAAAATCAAGCCAAACAGTGATTACCTTGGCAACGAACTTCGGTTCCCTGAACCGAAAAAAACAAGTTCCTTTGCACGGAACTGCCCCAGGAACGGATTCTATCCGTTGAGTTGGGCGAAACGGTTATCAAGTTCACCTTAATGGTGAACTGCCTCAGGAGCGGATTCAATCCGTTGAGTTAGGCGAAATATAACGAAGTTCACCCCAAAGGTGAACTGCCTCAGGAACGGATGCAATCCGTTGAGTTAGGCGATATAATTATGAAGTTCACCCAACGGTGGACTGCCTCAGGAATGGCTTCAGTCCTTTGAGTTAGGCGACAAGATTTCATAGTTCACCTCAAAGGGGGACTGCTTCGGAAACGAAGTTTTCCGTTTAGACGAGATAGTGGTTCTGCAACGTTTCACTTTCTGTGCCTATATACAATCCTTAATTTGAGCGGTTGTAGTCTAAACACCCATCTCTCGATGTGACCGGGAGGAAGTGATTGCGGTTAACGAACAATGGTCAATTTCGAAAGAAAGGGAGATGTGGTAGTTTAGCAGATCAAGTAGGCCGAGCCCTTGGAATTATCATTATTAGTCGAGACGTCAACTGGGGAAGTACCACAAATGGTATTTCGATTCCGGTGCCACCTGTCACATGGCACGTGCGGATCAACCATTTGTCAGTGCGGTTGCCATGGACCACGAACCGGACCACCACCGGAAACCAAAGATGGACGAGTGGATGTTTTCAACGTTCTGAAAGTTTCCGACATAGCCACTAACCCGATATCGGTGAGTACCATTGGCAAGCGAGGGCATAAGGTGGTGTTCACGGCGAAGAAATGTGAAGTCTGGGATGAAAGTAGTGAACTTGTCGTCGCCGGCGTGGAAGAAGGTGGATTATACCCAACCCGCTCGGAAATGGCTGGTAGAAATCGAATAAAAGTCTACTAGATAAAAAATAATGCCTAGTAGATATTGAAGTTGATATCTCCTACAAGTCGACTAGAAATCTCCGTCTGACGTCACTATTTTAGTTGCATAAGAACACCAGAAGAGTGGAAGAGACAACCAGTGGTTTGCAATGTTTATCTGCGCCACCTTAATAAAATTCGACAATGATTTTTCATAAGGGCCTAACTGACTTGATCGATTTCTCTTCGTCGACTCTCTCTTTCGCTAATAACTTGATCAAAACAAACAGAATCACTATTCTCTTTGTTTCTATAGCAAGATGTAGTCGTCTTCTTCGCATTTCAATCAAAAAATCTTTGGAAAACTCAATATACATTCTGTAATAACACAAAGAGAGGATCGATAAAGAGAATTCGAAAATGTCAGTTAGGCCCTAATGAATAATCTGTGTCGAAATGTATTCTCCTTGGTCCTATCACAGAGAACAGACATCCAGGCTAGAACAAATTTCATTCGAAAAGTTGTGTAAGGATTTGAATCTTTACTTGAGTAAGGTTGCAAACCAATACACGATGACAACACTAACGCCACCAAACACCATATTGCCACTGTCAGTGGTGAATTGAAACATTTCAAGTGGTGAATTAAATGAGTATGGGAAATTAACCGATTGCAGCGCTACGCTATTGCCACTTGTGTTGCCGATTTCAAATGGTCGTTAAATTCCTTACACAGTTTCGGAACTGGACTTGGATGTCTATTCTCTGTGGTCCTATTCTAAACAAGTTCGAAAATTAGGCACGCTAACATTAGTCGACTTGGATTCGAGATGTTGTGTCCGTTACAGTGAATCAAAATTCAACCATCGCGCAACAATAATGACAATGTCGCAACCTGTATTTGTTGCGACAAAACAACCCATGCGACATAAGTTTGTCCCAACTTGAAAATAATGGGATTAACATCGTACACCACGAGTTTAGAGATTTTTAAGCCTTGCATTGCGATTTTCAAACGGTAACTTCGAGTCGGTAAACACTGCAACTCTAGTGAAACTCTATCATCAAACAGTTTCAACTTTGGATTAGTAATAATTGATTACTCACGAGTTGAAAAGTACGCAACAAATTCAGCTTCCGTTTTGTCTGCAACAAAAAATTTCGAGATCATGTCATTATCTGTCACCAGTAGGGATAATGACTAATCGTCGCACCTTCTTTGTTGCTTGTTTTGTACCTCTTTTGTCTGACAATTCTCTTCACTGGTCCGTTATTAAATTGGGTTGTTTAATGAATAAAATTTTGCTATTTTCTATAGCCTAATCGAAAGAGTTCATTTTTCTGAGTATAATGTGATTTTATTGGATTCCAATACCTTTGTTTTGATGGTTAATTTAACAAAACAGTTTTAATTTTCGTGGATAAAATGACAGTTCAATCGATAAAATGATCACGGTGTGTTTATAGAGCAACTTTAAAACAAAAAAATAAGGCCGATACAAATATTTAATTTGTTTTATGTCACCCCCCCCTTCAAAAATTCCAAAATATTGAAGGGGCGAAAAAAAAAACATGGCTGCCCATGACTCCATTTTCAATAGGAATTTTTTTACAAGCAGCTATTTTTCAATAGTTGAAAAATATTTTTTCAATAGTTGACATAATTTAAAAATTTTCAATAGTTTTTTTTTCGTTTGTTCCTTATTTATTTTTGTCCCCCCCCCTCGTACCCGGCGAGAGGCCCCGGACATAAAAGAAAAATAATATTTGCATCGGCCTAAGTAAGTCTGAAATTTTGCCCAGTGATACTTTGGGCCATTCCCTTCAATTTGCTAGGTCGGTGGAAAACATCCATCGGGGGGTCTAGAACAAAAAATTTTTTTGAAGGTTTTTCATGCAAAAACTGTTAAAAGCGCATATTGTGAATTATTGCATCTCCTACAAATAGTCACAACTTTTTTGTCTTTGAAGATAGAACCATACAATTTTTAGGCGTTTTGAAGTAGTATGCGTTGATGACTGTGTGAAAATTTCATTGAAATATGTTGAATGATTTTCAAGTAATAGCAAAACTATCAAACGCATTCTAAAATACTAAGCTTAGTAGCAAACGTCCAACAAAATATCTATATTTTTTTATACAATAATACATGAAAAATATTTAATTCTAATGACCTTGAGTCATTATGATGGTGGTATTGTGAAAACTTGTTTTTCAAATGATGAACAGATACATAGTCAAATAGATGAAAGGAAAACACACACACTGCCATCACAGAGAACAGACATCCAGGCTAGAACAAATTTCATCCAGAAAGTTGTGTAAGGATTTGAATCTTCACTTGAGTGAGGTTGCAAACCAATACACGATGACAACACTAACGCCGCCAAACACCATATTGCCACAGTCAGTGGTGAATTGAAACATTTCAAGTGGTGAATAAAATTAGTATGGGAAATTAATCGATTGCAGCGCCACGCTATTGCCACTTGTGTTGCCGATTTCAAAAGACCGTTAAATTCCTTACACAGTTTCAGAACTGGAGTTGGATGTCTGTTCTCTGTGCTGCCATTATGTAGCTTTTCACTAAAGTATTAATTATTTATTTCAAGAACGTGGTTTTGCGTATACATGGTCACAAGCACAAGTATGCCTCTATTACGAATCCTATAATAAACACAATTATCATGATTGCTGAGCATGTCGGCCTTCCCTAAAAAAATATTTGAATGTTATTTGGTAAGCCATGAAAAGCGCTCGAGGATTGGGAAACATCTCTGTTTTGAAAAAAAAGTATAGAAACTAAATTATTTTGGAATTAATGTTTACAAGCTCAAAATTTAATAGTATTTCACCTTAGTCAAAGAATAAAAACAAGTTAACTCTGTTAAAGACCTCATAATAACATTGAAGTTGAGGGTATATCTACATTAAACCAAGACAGGACACAATAACGAGAACTGAAATCAAAACAGAATTCAGTTGGGCAATATTCGATCAAGGGCAACTTTACGGTACTAAACATAGTTTCCGGATTATTCCACGATATTTGACATAGCTGTTGGACCTGAACTTAAATTTGTCTTTAAATTTAATAGCAATATGATGCCTATTACTTATGCCACCATTTATTAACGAATAACTGATAATAAGTTATGAAAGAAGAGTTGAAAGAACGGAGTACTTATTGAAAATGTTTCTACAATAAGCATGAAAATTAGGCTGTTCAGCATGAAGCCAAGGAAAAACAATTTGATAGCAATGATTTAAATAGTCTTATCGATTTCCATATGATGTCTCAAAAATATTTTCTGTGGTTTCCTCCAAGCATGAGGAAGAGTGATTGATCATTGTTAGAGCGTCGTTTACTAGTAGAATATTTTCAACATAAAACTATATCTTTCGAAAAAATAACAAACAGTTTTTTTGTAATCCAAACTATTGTGCCACGCTCCCCTAAAGCCTTTCGTTTGCAATCTGATACTTAGATAAGACCTTAATTATTCAAAAAATGGAAAAAAATGAACATGTATACGCAAAACCACGTTCTTGAGATAAATAATTAATACTTTAGTCAAAAGCTAAATAATGACATTGTGTGTGTTTTCCTTTCATGTATTTGACTATGTATCTGTTCATCATTTGAAAAACAAGTTTTCACAGTACATACCGCCATCATAATGACTCAAGGTCCTTAGAATTAAATTTTTTTCGTGTATCATTATATAAAAAATATAGATATTTTGTTGGACTTTTGCTACTAAGCCTAGTATTTTGGAATGCGTTTTATAGTTTTGCTATTACTTGAAAACCATTCAACATATTTCAATGAAATTTTCACACAGTCATCTACGCATACTACTTCGAAACGCCTGAAAGTTTTATGGTTTTATCCTCAAAGACAAAAAAGTTGTGACTATTTGTAGGAGATGCAATAATTTACAATATGCGCTTTTAACTGTTTTTGCAAGAAAAACCTTCAAAAAAAAATTTTGTTCTAGACCCCCCGATGGATGTTTTCAACCGACCCAGCAAATTGAAGGGAATGGCCCAAAGTATCATTGGGCAAAATTTCAGACTTACTTATTTTTTGATTATAAAGTTGTTCTACACAACACACCGTGATGACAGTTCGACCCGAACAAAAAATATCTCCATACAAACTTTAAATGCATTTTTAAAATAGTTCCCGGACTCCAAAAATTATGAAATTTTGGATTTCGACTAATTTTTGGTCGAAGATTCTGTTTATGAAATTATCTGGATACCCCTAAAGAACCCAATTGGACATCAATGAAAATAAAATCTACATATCGACCAAGGCATGTGCACGCTAACTAACGAACAGAATTTAATAGCGATAAACAAGTTATACGAATATGTAACTAAATAATTCAGCAAAACGCATATGAAGATAAAACTTTTAGAATGAAATAAATATATTAGCGTGGAATTTATACAAAACACAAACCCTCAAACGCATTGAACTGACAGGTCGGAATTTCTGAAGGGAGAAGATAGGAAATAGCGTAACGCAACGAAACGCAAGTCCGAACCGGAAGAAAAGGGGGAGAATCAGACTAGCTCGAAGAAGGATGATCATTCTGTAAACGATTGTTGCAAAGGCAAGTCGAGTTTAGTCGCGTCGCGAGTTTTACTCGAATTTTATCGGAAAATTCTACCGTTATAATTAATTGAAGGAGGAAAATACGACAGTTTCCCTGGCGAATGACATCGGATTATGGCACAAGTGCATGGGCCATTTGAATGAAGCAAGCTTGAAGAGGCTCAAGCAAGTGGCTAACGGGATCGATTTCAAGAACGAAGCATTCGCCGATTGCGTATCGTGTCTTGAAGGCAAGCAGGCGCGTTTGCCATTATTTCCAACCAGCGATTCAAGTACAACAGACTTGTTGGAGCTGGTGCACTTCGATCTGTGTGGTTCCGTGGAAGTACCATCGTTCGGAGGAAGTCGATACTTCGTCACATTCGTGGATGATGCCAGCAAGAAGGTCGTGGTCTAGGTCGTGGTGTTCTTTCTGCGCACGGACAACGGGACAAGGGCTTCCGTCAAGTGGAACAAGAAGGCATCCGGCATCAAACTTCGTGCCCTTATACAACCGAGCAGAACGGTGTTGCAGAGCGCATGAACCGCACACTGGTGGAGAAAGCGCGGTGCATGCTCAGTGATCGGAAGCTGTCTCCACGGCGGCCTACCTGATCAATCGATGTCCAACACGGTCGTTGGAATACAAACGCCGAAAGAGGCGTGGACAGGAAAGAAGCCCAACCTGCGACATCTGAAGGTTTTCGGGTCCAACGTGATGACACAGACAAACAGACATACTAATTAGAAGAAAATTGCTTCAAAAACATCGTTTGGCATCTCACTAGCACCCTCTATAATGCTCAATCCGAAGCATTCATTTGCAAGTGTTGTTTCCCTCGGCTCGATGTAAAAATTTAGCAGGTGACCACTCCCCCGTGGTGTCATCCATTCATAAAATATGAATGAAGGTTCATGATTGAGTAATTTTATGTAAACATTGATCGGCGTCGCGTTCATTTCTCTCCAAAATTGAGAGATGATGTAGGCACAGCAGCGCCACCATGACACATGCGAGCACAGTCCGAACCACACGTTATTTTCAAAATGACCGTTATATCGTGCGATGATTTCGATTTGAGTAGTATGTCTGTTTGTCTGTGGTGATGATACACGTTCCAAAAGTGAAGCGGAAGAAGTTTGACTCCAAGTCGAAGAAGGGTATTTTCGTTGGATACTGCCAGGACACCAAAGGATACCGAGTCTTTGAACCGACTAGTGGTGAGTTTCGAATGAGTAGAGATGTTGTCGTTCTTGCGGAAGGTGCGACCAGTGCAAGCGTTGCATGTGACCATGATTTGGATGAACCGCAATCGTTCAGAGAAGCGGTGCAAGGCGACGATAGTAGCCGATGGTATGAAGCAATGGAGGCGGAGATGAAATCCCATAGCATGCGATCTCCCGGCGGGCGGAAGTCCCTGAAATCGAAATGGGTGTTCAAGCTGAAGACGAAGACGGACGGCTAGATCGAGCGGTAAAAAGCGCGATTTGTAACGAAGGTCTACTCAGAGTTCACCATTGACATGACCATGACCTTGTCGGATTCGGGCAGCCTAGCGAGGAGCAGCATTTTCAGCAACTCTTCATCTATCTTCAAACCGACGCCCATGTTGACACCATTCAGTTGGTTCGCCGTACCAACCATCTTCGTCACATCCGCTTCCATCGACTCATAGCTGTCCAGGTTGTAGAGAAGTTCACATTTCCGCGTGAGGCCACTGTCTTCGAATACCTTCTTCAGTGGTTCGACTAAGCTTATTCCAAGCTTCACTGGCTGCCTTCGTGTCTTGAACATAAACGTACAGCGTCAGATCCAGCCCAAGCATGATTTTTCCACGGGCTTTCCGGTCCAATGACGGCGTTGACTGCGGGAAAATTTCCAGCTTCGTTCAGAGTAGCTTCTACGGCCTCCCACAGCTCTTCAACTTCCTGATATGTGCGAAGCGCAAACTTCCAGGTATGCCAGTTTTCACGGCCGACGAGGCGCTAGATCGCTGGCAGTTCGGGAGAAGCAGTTCGTTACCATCTCCGCTCATCTTCTGTTGAAAAAATCCTGATTTATGAAACCTTCTACTTTTTCCGCTGGTACTACTGCTGGGCCCATAACCTTTTGGGGGAAGAAAAGGAAACACGTCTTGTTTCGTGTGTGAACTACAGTACTAGAGTGAAATAGTTATTTATGCAATGAGTTGCAAAATGAATATTTTTACAGCATGAAACATACTCGAGTTTTGCAACGAGTTGCATACAACATTTTTTGCAATGACAAAAAAAATCTGTAGAATATATTTAACTTAAACGATGGTAATGTGCTTCCCCTTGGCTGAACGAGAGCGTCCATGTGTTCCATCCTTCGAAATTTGAATCAAGCAAGCCGTGCTATAACCATCTATAACCGTCACAATATTTCAAGTTCTTACCGTGGAAACTCTGGTTTCAAATCAAACAATCGCATTATGGTTCATAATGCAACCGAAATGAGTTACATTATGAACCATAATGCAACTCTTTGATTTAGTGAAGAAAAGTAGGCCGTTACGATATCAAAAAGGCAAGTATAAACAATTTAAAGTGGGTCAACGTTGTATGGAGAAACTTTAAATTTGACCGCATCAACCCGGAACAAAGCTTTTTTGACTTCTTTTTGCGTCCAAAACAACTGTGCAAAATTTGGGAGCGATTGATTGCGTCCCCGTATTCCGCATTGTGATTGAAATTTGTATGGAAGTTACAGCCCAAGAAACAATTTTTGCTTTAAGAAATGTTTCTCAAAGCAACGTTGTTAAACTGGAAGTCGTATTATATTTGATTAGTTTTGAAATAAAACTGTTCTTCAACTCTTGTTCGCCCAAAAATGAGAATCTATTCAACATCAACCGTTCTACAAGCACGATTAATGAACGTTTATCGAATGATCGTACATCGGTTGTGAAACTCTTGTTCAACGTTAGAACCATCAGCAATTTACACATACATCATAAACTTTTCTTCCACGTTTATTAAACAATGTTGTATAACACTATTTGTTGAATCATTTAAGAATGGTTTTAGAAACCATTATTATGCACTAGCAGCATAGTGCATAATAACAAGCTTTCTTCGATATTTATTCCACCATAATACAATCAAAACATGCTGGAGCTGTGATACAACTAAAAAAATTATTTCTATTTATAGATTTGGTTTAATGAATGCTACAAAAACGATGCTTAAACGTTTCTTCAATATCATTGTAACAATAAAATGAAAAAATGATTTAACTTTCTACATTTCTGCATTTGTGTCTGGAATATCTCTCTCTGATTATGTACCCCAACATCTTTATTTTATTACATTTTATGGGACAAATCACATCAATGGAAAGACTCGAACTCTGGACTTTTGGGTTCACACTCGTCTGCATCCGTTCTGCTTCAATCAGAATTACATGAATCGGCAGATTTTAAGCAGTATATAAATATTCAATCCCTGAGTCGAATACATTACCGTACATATGCTGCTTAAACATTGCTTAAATATTTTATTCAACTAATTGTCTTCATAAACATTGAAGTTGATTAATGATTGAATAATTGTAACCGCAACGTTTAATCATAAGGCATGCATGCTAACTATTTTGTTAGTCTGTCAGTAATTCACGGTGTTGTGTTGTGAGATTGGTGTCGCTTCGAACTTTTTTTTATTTCAACGTCCAAACAAGTGAACTTTATTTATTTTCACTGCTCCTGTTTTGTGCCAGGAGGAGAATGTGTAAAACTTGTGTATATCTCCAGGCAGCTACATATGTACAAGATATGAACATAAGGAAGCTGAGTCCGTATTGACCGGTGGCATAAAAGTGGACAGATTAGATTGTCAATACCAAACAGAGGAGCCGCCCATGATCCACTTCAGCTGCATTTTCGGGAGTATTTTTCTGCAGATTTTGCTGTCGTTGGAGCGTGTAGTGTAAAAGGTGAGTCAGAATGTTTTAAAAAGTGTGAAAAGTGTGATATTTAGAGCTGCTGCAAGAAGTTTGTTTGGTCTTCAACCTTGTAGCCGCGGTTGCTCTTCTTAGGCTCCTAATCAGCAATCGTGTTTACAAAAAGGGGCAGGGCGAACAACAATAATTAAGTGACACAGTACCACTGCTAATCAACATTGCTTGAATAAAAGTGTTACATTTGTATTGAAGAAACGTGGTAACATCTTGTGATTAAGCTATATCAGTGTAGTTGAATAAAATGATCAAACAAAAGTTGTTAAACTTTAAATAAGCTGCTTGTTCCATTGAAGATCTCATGTGGAATAACGGCATCTAATATGTCGGAAGCAGCTTGCATTCTATCATTGTTAGAGCACTATTAGACAGATGATGTGAATACCTAAGCAACTGTGTTTAAACTTTTATACCATTGATTATTCAATAAGCAGAAATATGTTTAACAAACGTGCGGTTTCCACTGCATGAAACATTTATTCGCCATTTTGTTCAACATATACTCTTGTACAACTGTCGGCGCCTTTGTAGCACATTTAATCAACTAACATGCTTATTAATGATTTTGAATTGTTACTTGGGAGTAGACTTTCGCTCGGTGCAAACGCTTTAACTGCAATGCTTTTTAACTGCAAGTCCGCTAAGTGCAACAATTTTGCAGTCATCGCACCGCTGTCCGTCAATGTCCGTCAATGTCATTAACGATGCGATGTTTTACGCATGCACTTTTGTTGCATTGGGATGTTTTTCGTATGCACATTGGTTGCATTCTGTAACAACTGACAGTTATGGGACGTCTGTCAGTTGTTGCAGTTATCGAATTTCATTCGGTAAGTGAAACGTAAACATGTTGCACTTATCGAACGTCTACTGTAGTATGGAAAAACGTATTTTGTTGCATTTTACTCATAAGTTGAATTCTTTTGTCTAATACCGTTTAACTAATGACGAAGACCGCAAAGTGATCCGACGCTTGTGAAAAAAGTTATTCGCTTGGTAACTTAGGCCAAAAACTGAGATTTTATTATTGATGTTATTCCTTTACATGTTAAATGATAAGCACCACCAGGCAATCTGTGCGTTATAACTTTTTTCACAAGTGTCGGATTACTTTGCGGTCTTCGGCAAAGTTTTTCGGCATATCCTAGGCTATGCTCCAACGTCATTAGATAGATAGTTTTAGACGAAAAATTTCAATTTATGAGAAAAATGCAAAAAAGCACGTTTTCCCATACTAAATTCCATACAAACTTCAATCGCAAAGCGGAATACGGAGACGCAACCAATCGCTCCCAAATTCTGCACAGTTGTTTTGGACGCTAAAAGGAGTCGAAAAAGCATTGCTCCAAAAAATCGACTTTGTTGACCCAGTCTAATAAACATAGATATTATAGTGCAGAGTTGCAAAAAATTATTTCTAATGTCTTATTATAGACACTCAATCCTGAATTGCCTGTTCAGCAATTTTTTGACGAAAATAGAACAGCAGAACTATTTCGGTAGCTTCGGTAATCGATTTTACTAAGGCTCAGTACACCAACTGTCAAAACCGGGTGCAAAAGGTAAACAATGCATTATAGCTGTATTCAGCTGTTCCATTTTCGTCAAAAATTTACCGAACACGGTATTCTAAATTAAGTGTGTACACACTAAGATTCTGATTTTCCAGCTCAGTAAAATTATCGCTGAGTTCTGTACTTTTTTCATCTTTTTACTGAGTTTTCAACAGCAGATTTAACTCGGTACACTCGGTAATCAATATTTACCGTTCATCAGTAACGATATTTACCGTTCATCTGTAATTTTTGACAGTTCATTTGCAGAACTCGTTAACTTATTTTTGCAATTTCTCATCGTAATAGGCTGTTTTACCCCATGCAAATCTGTCAGGAAAAGGCCTACTTTCCCACACCAAATTAGCAGTGCTGTAATGATTCATTACAGCACTGATTTGCGTTGCGTAATGAACCATTACAGCACTGTTTTCAGTTTTTATCAACTTCTTGATACTTTCTGGAAGCAGGTTTGAAAAATTGCGACAACTGCACAGCATTAACTGCTATGATCAGACTTTCTTAAACATGACTATGAACATCAGTGTGCCGTTTGATGTAAAAGTTTTGTTGAAAACTATCCTTAAGAGGTAATTTATGAAATTGCAAAAAACGTTGTACGCACCTCGGTACAATTACATTCTGCACCTTGTTGCGTAAACTACTATTACAGAGTATTCAGCAAAAGGGATAACCGAGCGTACCGAGTTAAATCTGCTGTTGAGAACTCAGTAAAAAGATGGGGAAAATACCGAGCTGATCTTAGTGTGTAGATCACAAGTCATAGGTTGCTTCAATTCGTTTTTTTTTTCACAAAGAGCAACAAGAGCGCAGGGTCACTAGGCCAAAGAAAGACACGTGTCAAGCACGAGAAGGTTGACGCGCTCGTCATCAAGACGACAGAGTCCGCTGGTCCACTGAAATTGCACTTTGTGCGGTAGCCGCGTTTCAATAAAGTTCCTGAATTGCTACTCCGAGCTAAGGTAACGAAGTCCTGAAATGTAAATGTGTAAATTTGACACACACGGAGAGACGAAACTACCCAAAAGTGAGTTCTTTCCACTCAACTTCGGGGTTGCGTGCGTCAAGCCACTTTTGAGTTGATGGAGTCGATGTTTTCGTTGGGTTGTTCCCGCTTGCTTCCATGTGAAAGGAATACCTAATTTTAGGTTTTTTTCACCCAACCGAAATTTTGACTAGGTTGTATTCACTCAAATTTGAGTACTGTGCTACAAACTCAGTTTTGGCTTGACGCACTGAACTGCAAAAGTTGGGCTGTTTCTCTCTTCACTCTCTGACAACATTAGAAAGAGCGCATGAAAAGGGAGACGAAAAAGAACTCAAAATTGAGTTTAAAAGTACCTAATTTTGAGTTTTTCAGTTTCTCCGTGCAGGGAATTCTAATTTTCAACAAATTTTGAATAATAAATAAGCAGCCATCTCAAGCCCACCAACGACGATTGCCCATCTCTGTACTATAGCTCTTTCACTTTCATTGAGCTTCATTTCATTACGGTACATTTGAGACTTTGAGAGTATGAAGCATTTTGAACGTGTACACTCACTCTCACTCTCTTTGTTCTACGCACGCTTAAAAAATACTTCATGATATGCTGTGCGCTTGAACCGTGGCTTGAACGGAAATTGATCATTTTGCGAGATAGTGAACAGCTGTTGCCGGTGCTTGATTGTCACTAATCTTGAATGATCTCTTGTTACGACACTTAAAAAGCCCTAAATAAAAATGTTCTTCTGCCTTTCATTCGTATGAACCCTTTTGAGCGTGCATCAACATCAACCATTGATGCATAACGATTGCAGAAGAATGATCCGATTCAACACGCGAAGAAACCGCATCGCGCGCGCTCGTCCGTCGATCGTGCGCCTTTGAGAATCCGCGATCAGTTGATCGTTTGCCCGCGTTCGGAGTAGTAGTTGCTCACGGTTATTCACACCAGCATCTCTGTTGCTGCTGCTCGATCGATCGAAGGTGATCGCGTCTTCGCCATTTGTTGTGCGTTTTTTTTTTACTGTTCGAACGAAAATCATCTCCGCGTGTACGAACGAATCTGCCGCGGCGCGGCATCGAATTTTCACCAAACCCCGATAGATTGATCGATACCAATCAACACTAAGCGCGCCGCGGTTGTGGCCTACTTGGACGGTGAAACGCGTGGCGCCGCCGCCGGCGACGGCTTTTCGAATTTCGGTTCCGTTGCATCCGTCAGCTGTGCGCGTATGGGTGGTTTTACATCGCGAGGCGCCGAATTTGTGCGATTGTGAAGGCAAGTGCTTATTGTTTTGTGATTGTGCGTACTTGAATATCGGTCAGCTTCAGTAACTGCTCAGCTCTCGCGTAAATCTACGTTCCATGTTTCTATCTACTTTATTTCAAATGTATTGTGTTCTACAAGTTGAATCAACAAAGAGAAGTTTGAATCAAATCCTGTCAGTTCTACAACAACAAACCACAAGTAGGGCTGAAAAAGGGCGTAAAATAAATTGCGGTTACAGCAGACGGAGAATCCCATCATCCAATTATTCGTCAAAATCACGCGTTTGATGAAATAATGGCCGCGTCGACGTTTGCGTTGCTGCATACAGTTTGAAAGATGAGCAACCATCATAGCAAGTGTGGTCGGTTTTGGTTTGTGTTTGAATGATGAGTAGGCCTTGCGGTTGCTACTGGATACTGTACACGGTGCAGCACTATAGGAAGAGTCGATGAACGAACGAGTGGTGATAATGCAAACAACAATGGTGAAGCCTCATCCGTATCAGCTCAGCTGGTTGGATTGAGAACCATCCATCCGTCGTCCTCCTTTGCTTCCGACGCGCAGCTTAGTTAATCTTGTTCGGGTGGAAAAGCGATGATCGTGTTGCCGAGCGAGACGAAACTTTGAAGCAGAGTAGGAAGAAGAACGGAATTGAGTGTGTCATGACGATTTCTCGATCTCTAACAAGACATAAATCAGCATTATGAATGCTAAATAAGGTTTAATTCACGATTCTAATACACTAAACTTACTTAAAAGCGCAGTTTCGAGTTCGAAAGGAATCGCTCAAAAAACTTCTTGAGTGACTCCTGGCAGAAACTTTCTTCGGTGACTGTCATTTGAACTGTCATTTCTTCGCTAATGCGTACTGCGATCGAAGAAAACCCGGTTTCTTGACCGATGCAGGCAAGGAATTTCCCATGCATCAAGATAGGCTGAGAAATTCCTTCTGAACTGCAAACAGTGCCAAAAGGTAAATCAGGAGTTCAGGACTGAACAAAATTTTGAACCAAAATCAGTTTTATTTAATTTAGTGTTCTAAAGAAATATTAGAACAAAATATAGCACATTTAGTTCACCACTGGACTATCGCACTAGTTTTCAAGAGTGCGAAAACGCAAATAAAAGTGCGCGATTGCATCCAATCGACTCGGTGTCTTCAGAGCACTTATTCAGCATACATCGAAGAATTAGTGCGCCGAAGACATCAATTTGATTTGATACAATCGCGCAGTTTTATTTGCGTTTTCGCAATTATGAAGACTCAGTGCGCAGTCCAGTGGTGAACTTAATGCGGTATATTAGATCTCGATCTAATAGACGACAAGTAGATTTGTCGAAGTTTGTCGAAGAGAAAGCTAACCTTACAATTGTAATATGTATTATGTACATAAACCATTAGAAATGATTCTAATTGCAATGTTCATCATTTATTATTCTTGAATAGAAGTTCAGTTGTATCCTAGGTGCTGCGAATAGAAACGGTTTTATTTTTCAAGCTAGCCAACACACACACCAACACACTCCCGGCACAGAGCTTGTAAACACTCACGAGCGCTCAATTTTCTTGCAAACACCACTCTCAGCGCGGTTGTCAAACACGCCGTCGCGACGCTGTTCTGAAATGGTAAACATGATCAATCCACCATTATTCCAATTTTGTTCTCGTGTTCAAAGTTTATTATTTTCCATTCGCGATGGAAATTTTGATGGAAAGTTGTTACAAAATTAGCTAAAATAGGCTCAAAACAATGTTTATCCTTCTCCTCGCTTTTCAACGGATTGACAGCGGCAAATGGAGATATCGTAACAACAGTTTTGATTATATCCGCAGCATCTAGATAACAATACTCTTCAATCAAGCACGCAGGTTCAACAAGGTTTAACATAACCTCTATCTTCAATGTTTGGCTCCCGCTGATAGAGCATATTGAGTCAGTCCGCGACACTCAGGTTGTATCTTTGAATGCCTTTTATGTATGCTTGTAAATGGATATTACACAGTTCGAAAATCCAATGTACATTTACATGATATATAAGGGAGCATCCATTTAGTACGTCACGCTAAAAATGGGAATTTTCAACCCCCCCCTCCCCCCTTCGTACGGGTTTTTCCTATACCTAATACATTGCTTGTCACACTTTTGAGAACCCCCCCTCCCCCCTCTAAGCGTGACGTACTTTATGGATGCCCCCTAATGCACATAATTGGACCGTGAGATATGCTTTAACTTTACATGATGTCATACATTTCATGTCATGTAAATTTACTGACGTGTAAATTTGGTATTTTGTGTAATTTCATAGCTCCGAATCACCCAGTCGAAATATTAGAAATCGTTCGGTTTTACGAAGTAAAATAAATGGAACTATTCTTTAACAAATCTTTATTTGCAAACATGTGTTGTAACTTTGTTCTTGGTAAGGGGTGATACTCACCTCGTAAGTACTGTGTAAAAAGATAGGCCAAGAAACGGTCAAGAAACGATTTTCTGTCGAAATTTCTTGAGCCGTACTCAGCTGGAACGGAATAATCGATGAACTTGATGATCATTGATGACGGTGATGATTGTGTCGATCAAACCAGCTGTCACTTTTTTCTGCGGGAAAAATAGCCTGACCGATTATTCCCAAAGTAAAAGTGACATTTCATTGGCAGGACTAGTTTTTTTTTTGTGTTTTTTCGAGTGATCACACGCAATCGAGAAACATTTGCAATTTTCTCCGACGACGTAACATCAGATTCAGACAAAAATGCTACACGGTCACTCTGGCCCAACCGGCTGCGATGCGGCCATGTTTTTGAAGTCATCATCTGTTTCAGGTCAAACATTTGATTTAGGCGTAGTTTACGAATGATATTTTTTCTTTAACAAAAAAGTTCCTTGCAACCCCAATTGCGGCCTAATTTGAACACGTTTTTATTTATTGTAACATATTTCAGCTAAGAGAATTAAATTTTTTCTAGATTCTTCTAGTATTTTCGAAAATTTTCTTTTTTGTTGTGGAAAATATTACGCGCTTTTCAAGTGTTGGTCCAGAAAAGTGTACTGTTTACAAACTTTGCTGTCAAAATGGGGTTCAACGCACAATGGGGGTCAGAGATGTTGGCTCGCTTTTTTACTGTGGGGTAGTATTCGGATGACAAGTGGCTGCTCTGGCCGCACCGGTTCGTCAATGTGCCAAATTCTGCAATCCGGCGCAGTGTTATCCCACCATGGGGACCGGGACAATTTGGCCTCGAACGTTATAATCCGGCGCCCTGCAATCATGCTGCTGCAAACAAGCTATAGAAGAGGAGTTTGCGATGTCCACCCGAGCTGGACTGGGAAATGCGAGAAGGAGGAAGTACCGACAACATAAACGGAACCAGTCCAATGTATCGCAGTAAGAGCTCAGCGGAAAATAGTCAGACGTGGTTCTTCTGGGGCGGCAAGAAGAAAAGGGATCATCTTTTATGGGATTGGTAGGTATGTACATATTGCAGTGTTTGGACTACATACGATAAAATGATCCTGAAAAGAAAACCACGGTTGAATTAGTTTGTGAGAAGAAGCCTGCAGCAGAGATTCCGGCCGCAAACTGGCAAGAATAAGGAATTCCGAAAAAAAAGTTAATTAAGAGCTAGTGATGAGAAGAAATAAGCGAATTATACAAAATGGTTTGCGTGAATAAGTGTGCCAATAAAATAAAGCAGGTTTAAATGTGTGTAAGTGATTTTTCATTTTTTAATAAACATTCGGAAGTTCTCTAAAAGGTATTCAAAAGTTCCTTTGAAAACACATCCGTTCATTAGTTCTTTGGAGAATTATTGCCCTAGTTCTTTTGGGATTCCTTCTAGAAACGCTGTGAAGAGTTAAAGAATTCCTCCTGGAGCTGCTTCAGGAACTCTTTAAGAAGGTCCGTTAGAAATTCTATCAGAAAATCCTAGTAGGATTCCTCCAGGAGTTTTTTTATGGGAATCATTATGGGAATATTTTCCAGAAGTAACTATTGAAATTCTTTCGGGAGTTTTTTTTTGTTTTTAGGTATTTCTCCAGATCTAGAATTCCTCAGGAACTCTTAGGATTTCTGCAGTACATAATTCCTTCTGCGATTCTTACAGAAGCTCCTTCTAGGATTTCTGCAGGAGTTTGTTCTGGGATTTCTCCACGAATTCCATCTGGTATTTCTCCAGATTCCAATATATTTACCTCCGTAAATTCCTTGTGAGATTTCTTGAATCCCTTCTGAAATTCCTCCTGGCATACATCTAGGATTTCTTCAGGAATTTATTCTGGGGTTTCTCTGGAATTTCTCCAAGAATTCTTTCTGCGATGCATCCAGGAATACCTTCTAGAATTTCGTGCTGAAAATCTCTTTAACAAAGATAATATGTGAATTTATTCCTGGAATTGCCTCTAGTATTTCTCCTAGAATTTGATCTGGAATTTCCCCACAAATGCCTTATGGGATTCCTGTAGGACTTCCTTCTGGGATTTTTCCACGAGTTCCTTCTAGAATCCTCGATGAATCTCTTCTAGTTTTTCTCTATCAATTTACTCTGGGATTTCTCCAGGAATTCTTTCTAGAGTTCTCCCAGGTATTTGTTCCAGGAAGTTGTCCTAGGATTTTATCAAAGTATTTAGACTGCGATTTCTACAAGAATTCCTTCCGGGATTCATTCAGCATTTACGGAATTACTCTAAGAATTTATTCTGCGATTTCTCCAGGAACTTATTCTGTGACCAGGAATCCCTTCTGGGATTTCTCCACGAATTTGTTCTGGGATTCCCTGTAAATTAATTCTGGGATTTTTCCACGAATTCCTTCTGGAATTTAACGCCTTTTGGGATTTTTTCAGGGATTTATTCTGGAATTCCTTCTAGGATTCTCCCAGAAATTTCTTCCGCGATTCTTTCAGGACTTCCTTCCGGCATTCCTCCAGGAATTATTTTCGAGATTCCTCCAGGAAGTCCTCCTTCGATTAATCTAGGAAATTAGACTGCGATTTCTCCAGAAATTTCCGGGATTAATCCTTGAATTCTTACCGGAATTCCACTAAGAACTCTATGTGAGATCCTTATCCCTCCAGAGATTTCTTCTATTATTTCTCCAGGAATTTATTGTGCCATTTTCACAAGAATTCTTTCTATGATTTCTTCAGGATTTTCTTTTAGGATTTCTAGTATTTCTCCAACTATTCCTTCTGCTATTGCTCCAGGAATTCGTTCGGGAAGTTCTCTACATATTATTTCTGGGATTCTGCAGCAATTCGATCTAGAATTTCTCAACGTATTTCTTCTGGGATTCCTCCAGAAATTCCTTCTAGAATTTCTCCAGAAATTTGATCTGGGATTTCTTTCCTTTTCCTTTTAGAAACCCCAGGAATTCATTCCGTGTTTTTTTCCAGGAGTTTCATCCGCGATTCCACCTAAATTTTCGTGATTCCTCCTGGAATTCTTTCCGGGATTCCTTGCGGCATTCTTGAAGAAATTTATTTTCTTATTTCTGGGATTCACTCAAGATTTCCTTTTAGGATTTCTCCAGAAGTTTATTTCAAGAACTCTTCCTAGGATTCCTTCAGAAATTCATTCTGGAATTACTCTACGAATGCCTTCTAGGTGTCCGTAGAAAATCCTATTGGGATTCCTTGAGGATTTCTTTCTGAGATTTTTTCAGGAATTCATTCTCATATTTCTCCAGAAGTTTATTCTGGGATTTCTCATGGAGTTCCTTCTGTGATTCCTCTAGAAATCTCTTCCCGGGATTACTTCTGGGATTTCTCCAGGAATTCTCTCTAGGATTCCTCCTGGAATTTCTTCAGAAATTTATTGTGCGATTTCTCCAGGAATTTATTGTGGGATTTTTTTTAGAAATTTATTCTGGGCTTCTTCTAGGATTTTTTCTGGGATTTCTCTGCAGTTTCCTCCTAAGATTCTTCCAAGAGTTCATTTTAGAATTTCTCTAGGAATTACGTTAGGTATTCCTTCAGGAATTCTTTTTAGGATTCCTCCAGGAATTTATTCTGGTATTGCTTCCGGAACTTTATCTTGGATTTCTCCAGGAATCCCTTTTGGAATTAGTCCAGGAAATTCTTCTAGAATTTCTCCTGGAATTTATTCTGAAATTTCTTCAGGAATAACTTTGGGAATTCTTCACGTTACTTCTGGAAATTCTCCAGGAATTTATTCTAGGATTTCTAAAATTGTACAATTTATTCTGGGATTTCTCAAGCAATTTTTTTTTGTAACTTCTCCACGATTTGCTTCTGGGATTCCTTCACGAACTCCAAGGATTTTTTTCTGGAACTTTCCAGGAATTATTTTTGAGATTCCTCCACAATTTCTTCAAAAAATTCTCCCAAAAAATTTTCTGGGATTCCTTCAGTAATTCGTTGTTGTATTCCTCCAGAAATACATTCCTCTAGTAATTGCTTCTCAGATTTCTCTAGGAATCCCTTCTGGAATTCGTCCGGATATTTCTTCAAGGACTTCTTCAAAAATTTATTCTGGGATATCTCCAGGAATAGCTTCTGGGATTTCTTCACATATTGCTTCTGACGTTCATCCAAAATCCTGGATCCTACTAGGATTTCTAGAATTTTACAATTTATTCTGGGATTTGTCGAGCAATTCTTTGAATAATTTTCTGCACGAATTCCTTCTAGGATTGCTCTAAGAATTTATTCTAGAATTTCTCCAGGTATTCCTTCTAGGATTCCTACAGGAAATGCTTCTGGGATTCCTGCATAAATTCCTTCTGGGATTGCAGGATTGGGAATGGGTGTTGTATTATTTCAGGAATTCATTATAGTATTTCTTCAGGAATTTGTTCTGGAATTTCTTCGAATATTCTTTCTGGGACATCTTCAGTAAGTCATTCTGGGATTATCTCAGAAATTGCTGCTTGGATTCCTCTAGGAATATGCTCTGAGATTCATGCAGGAAGTATTTTTGAAATTTCTTAAAGAATTGTTTCTGGTTCCTCCCCGAATTCATTCGGAGATTCCACCAGGACCCTCAGGAATTCTTTAGGGATTCCTCTAGGAATTCCTTCAGGGATTCCTCCTGGAATTCCTTCAGGGATTCCTCCAGTAATTACTTTGGGGATTGCTCCAAAATTTCCTTCGTAGATTGCTCCAGAAATTTCTCCGGGGAGTCCTGCAGGAATTCATTCTGGTATTTCTCCAAGAATTCTTCCGGGGATTCCTCCAGAAATTGTTCCGGGATTCCTCCACGAATTCTTCTGGGGATTCTTTTAGGAATTCTTCCGGGAATTTTTCCAGGAATTCCTCCGGCAATTCCTTCAGGATTTCCTCTAGGAGTTTCTCCGCGGATTCCTCCAGGAGTTTCTCCGGGGATTCCTCCAGGAGTTGCTCTGAGAATTCCTCCAGGAGTTCCTCCGGGATTCCTTTAGAAGTTCCTCCGGGGATTCCTCCAGGAGTTGCTCTGAGGATTCCTCCAGGAGTTCCTCCGGGGATTCCTTCAGGAGTTCCTCTGGGGATTCCTATAGGAGTTCCTCTGGGGATTCCTTCAGAAGTTCCTCTGGGGATTCCTTTAGGAGTTCCTTCGAGGATTCCTCCAGGAATTCCTCCGGGAATTCCTCCAAGGCTTCCTCCAGGAATTCCTGCAGGGACTAGTTCAGGATTTTTTCCAGGGATTCCTCCAAGAACTTTTGTAACGAATTCCTTCAGCAATTTCTCCAGGAATTACTCCATGAATTCTTCCAAAAATTCCACCAGGAATTCCTTCAGTAATATTTTCAGGAGGCAGAAATTCTTCCAGAAATTTTACCAGGTAATTCTCCCGGAATTCTTCCAACATTTCCTCCAGGATTTCCTTCAGGAATTCTTTAAAGGGTTCCTCCAGGAAATTCTCCGGGGCTTCCACAATAAATTCCTTCGAGGATTCCTCCAGGAATTACTGCGGGGATTCATCCGGGAATTGTTTCGGAAATTTTTCCAGGAGTTTTGCAGGACTCCTTCGAGGATTTTTCTAGAAATTCCTTCTGGGACTCCTCCAGGAATTCTTCCTATTCAAGAATTACTTCAAGGATTCCTCCAAGAAGTCCTTTAAGAATTACTCTGGGATCTACTCTATGAATTCCTCTGGGGATTTTTTCAGCAATTTTTACAGGAATTTTTCCAGAAACTCTTTCATGAATTCTTACCGGAATTACTCCTTCAAAAATTCTTCCAGGAATTTATCCAAAAATTCTTCCAGGAATGTATCCAAAAACTTCCAGAAATTATTCATTAAATTTCTCCTGGTACTCTTCCAGGAATTCCTCTAGGAATTCTTCCAGGAATTGTTTCAGGAATTCCCTCGGGAATTCCTTCAGAAAATGTTCCTGGTATTCTTCAACCAATTTCTACAGAAATTCTTACAGGAGTTTCTCCAGATATTTTTCCAATAGTTTCTTCCAGGAATTCCTCCAAGAATTCTTCCCGTAAAATTTCCAGGATTTATTTTTTAAATTCCTTAAGGAATTCTTCCAGAAATTTTTCAAATGATTCCTCCAGGTATTCTTCCAGATATACTTCCGGGGATTTCTCCGAGGATTCCTCCAATAATTTAAGGGAAATTCTCCAGGGATTCCTTCAGGAATATCTGCGGGGATTTCTCCAGGAATTCCTTCAAGAATTCCTCCGGGGACTTTTCCAGGAATTCCTCTAAGAACTCGTTCAGGATTTTTTCCAAGGATTCCTCCAGGAATTCTTCAAGGAATTCCTCCAGCAATTTCTCCAGTAATTCTCTAACAAATTCCTTAGCAATTTATCCAGGAAATACTCCTGGAATTCTTCAAAGAATTCCTCCTGGATTACTCCGGAAATTACTCCTTGAATTCTTCCGAAAATTCCCCTAGGAATTCCTCCGAGGATTCCTCCAGGAATTGCTCCGGGGATTCCTCCAGGAATTTCTGCCAGGATTCCTCCAAGGATTCCTCCAGGAATTCCTCCGGGGATACCTCCAGAAATTCCTCCAGAGATTCCTCCAGGAATTCTTCCGGGGATTCCTATAGGAATTCCTCCGGGGATTCCTTCAGGAATTCCTCCGGGGATTCCTTCAGGAATTCCTCCGGGGATTCCTTCAGGAATTCCTCCGGGGATTCCTTCAGGAATTCCTCCGGGGATTCCTTCAGGAATTCCTCCGGGGATTCCTTCAGGAATTCCTCCGGGGATTCCTTCAGGAATTCCTCCGGAGATTCCCCCAGGAATTCCTCCGGGGATTCCTCCAGGAATTCCTCCGGAGATTCCTCCAGGAATTCCTCCGGAGATTCCTCCAGGAATTCCTCCGGGGATTCCTCCAGGAATTCCTCCGGGGATACCTCCAGGAATTCCTCCGGGGATTCCTCCAGGAATTCCTCCGGGGATTCCTCCAGGAATTCCTCCGGGGATTCCTCCGGGGATTCCTCCAGGAATTCCTCCGGGGATTCCTCCAGGAATTCCTCCGGGGATTCCTCCAGGAATTCCTCCGGGGATTCCTCCAGGAATTCCTCCGGGGATTCCTCCAGGAATTCCTCCGGGGATTCCTCCAGGAATTCCTCCGGGGATTCCTCCAGGAATTCCTCCGGGGATTCCTCCAGGAATTCCTCCGGGGATTCCTCCAGGAATTCCTCCGGGGATTCCTCCAGGAATTCCTCCGGGGATTCCTCCAGGAATTCCTCCGGGGATTCCTCCAGGAATTCCTCCGGGGATTCCTCCAGGAATTCCTCCGGGGATTCCTCCAGGAATTCCTCCGGGGATTCCTCCAGGAATTCCTCCGGGGATTCCTCCAGGAATTCCTCCGGGGATTCCTCCAGGAATTCCTCCGGGGATTCCTCCAGGAATTCCTCCGGGGATTCCTCCAGGAATTCCTCCGGGGATTCCTCCAGGAATTCCTCCGGGGATTCCTCCAGGAATTCCTCCGGGGATTCCTCCAGGAATTCCTCCGGGGATTCCTCCAGGAATTCCTCCGGGGATTCCTCCAGGAATTCCTCCGGGGATTCCTCCAGGAATTCCTCCGGGGATTCCTCCAGGAATTCCTCCGGGGATTCCTCCAGGAATTCCTCCGGGGATTCCTCCAGGAATTCCTCCGGGGATTCCTCCAGGAATTCCTCCGGGGATTCCTCCAGGAATTCTTCCGAAGGTTCCTTCAGGAATTCCTCCAAGGATTCCTTATGGAATTCCTCCGGGTTTTTTTTCCAGGAATTCCTCCGGGGATTCCTCCAGAAATTCCTCCGGGGATTCCTCCGGGGATTCCTCCAGGAATTCCTCCGGGGATTCCTCCAGGAATTCCTCCGGGGATTCCTCCAGGAATTCCTCCGGGGATTCCTCCAGGAATTCCTCCGGGGATTCCTCCAGGAATTCCTCCGGGGATTCCTCCAGGAATTCCTCCGGGGATTCCTCCAGGAATTCCTACGGGGATTCCTCCAGGAATTCCTCCGGGGATTCCTCCAGGAATTCCTCCGGGGATTCCTCCAGGAATTCCTCCGGGGATTCCTCCAGGAATTCCTACGGGGATTCCTCCAGGAATTCCTCTGGGGATTCCTCCAGGAATTCCTCCGGGGATTCCTCCAGGAATTCCTCCGGAGATTCCTCCAGGAATTCCTCCGGGGATTCCTCCAGGAATTCCTCCGGGGATTCCTCCAGGAATTCCTCCGGGGATTCCTCCAGGAATTCCTCCGGGGATTCCTCCAGGAATTCCTCCGGGGATTCCTCCAGGAATTCCTCCGGGGATTCCTCCAGGAATTCCTCCGGGGATTCCTCCAGGAATTCCTCCGGGGATTCCTCCAGGAATTCCTCCGGGGATTCCTCCAGGAATTCCTCCGGGGATTCCTCCAGGAATTCCTCCGGGGATTCCTCCAGGAATTCCTCCGGGGATTCCTCCAGGAATTCCTCCGGGGATTCCTCCAGGAATTCCTCCGGGGATTCCTCCAGGAATTCCTCCGGGGATTCCTCCAGGAATTCCTCCGGGGATTCCTCCAGGAATTCCTCCGGGGATTCCTCCAGGAATTCCTCCGGGGATTCCTCCAGGAATTCCTCCGGGGATTCCTCCAGGAATTCCTCCGGGGATTCCTCCAGGAATTCCTCCGGGGATTCCTCCAGGAATTCCTCCGGGGATTCCTCCAGGAATTCCTCCGGGGATTCCTCCAGGAATTCCTCCGGGGATTCCTCCAGGAATTCCTCCGGGGATTCCTCCAGGAATTCCTCCGGGGATTCCTCCAGGAATTCCTCCGGGGATTCCTCCAGGAATTCCTCCGGGGATTCCTCCAGGAATTCCTCCGGGGATTCCTCCAGGAATTCCTCCGGGGATTCCTCCAGGAATTCCTCCGGGGATTCCTCCAGGAATTCCTCCGGGGATTCCTCCAGGAATTCCTCCGGGGATTCCTCCAGGAATTCCTCCGGGGATTCCTCCAGGAATTCCTCCGGGGATTCCTCCAGGAATTCCTCCGGGGATTCCTCCAGGAATTCCTCCGGGGATTCCTCCAGGAATTCCTCCGGGGATTCCTCCAGGAATTCCTCCGGGGATTCCTCCAGGAATTCCTCCGGGGATTCCTCCAGGAATTCCTCCGGGGATTCCTCCAGGAATTCCTCCGGGGATTCCTCCAGGAATTTCTCCGGGGATTCCTCCAGGAATTCCTCCGGGGATTCCTCCAGGAATTCCTCCGGGGATTCCTCCAGGAATTCCTCCTGGGATTCCTCCAGGAATTCCTCCCGGGATTCCTCCAGGAATTCCTCCGGGGATTCCTCCAGGAATTCCTCCGGGGATTCCTCCAGGAATTCCTCCGGGGATTCCTCCAGGAATTCCTCCGGGGATTCCTCCAGGAATTCCTCCGGGGATTCCTCCAGGAATTCCTCCGGGGATTCCTCCAGGAATTCTTCTGAAGGTTCCTTCAGGAATTCCTCCAAGGATTCCTTATGGAATTCCTCCGGTTTTTTTTTCCAGGAATTCCTCCGGGGATTCCTCCAGGAATTCCTCCGGGGATTCCTCCAGGAATTCCTCCGGGGATTCCTCCAGGAATTCCTCCGGGGATTCCTCCAGGAATTCCTCCGGGGATTCCTCCAGGAATTCTTCTGAAGGTTCCTTCAGGAATTCCTCCAAGGATTCCTTATGGAATTCCTTCGGTTTTTTTTTCCAGGAATTCCTCCGGGGATTCCTCCGGGGATTCCTCCAGGAATTCCTCCAGGAATTCCTCCGGGGATTCCTCCAGGAATTCCTCCGGGGATTCCTCCAGGAATTCCTCCGGGGATTCCTCCAGGAATTCCTCCGGGGATTCCTCCAGGAATTCCTCCGGGGATTCCTCCAGGAATTCCTCCGGGGATTCCTCCGGGGATTCCTCCAGGAATTCCTCCGGGGATTCCTCCAGGAATTCCTCCGGGGATTCCTCCAGGAATTCCTCCGGGGATTCCTCCAGGAATTCCTCCGGGGATTCCTCCAGGAATTCCTCCGGGGATTCCTCCAGGAATTCTTCCGAAGGTTCCTTCAGGAATTCCCTCAAGGATTCCTTATGGAATTCCTCCGGGTTTTTTTTTCCAGGAATTCCTCCGGGGATTCCTCCAGAAATTTCTCCGGGGATTTCTCCAGAAATTCCTCCGGGGATTCCTCCAAAAATTCCTCCGGGCATTTCTCCAGGAAATCCTCCTGGAATTCCTCCGGGGATTCCTCCAGGAATTCCTCCGGGGATTCCTCCAGGAATTCCTCCGGGGATTCCTCCAGGAATTCCTCCAGGAATTCCTCCGGGGATTCCTCCAGGAATTCCTCCGGGGATTCCTCCAGGAATTCCTCCAGGAATTCCTCAGAATTTCTGGAGGAATCCTTGAAAAAAATCCTGAACGAGTCCCTGGAGGAATCCCGAAGGAATTCCTGGAAAAGTCGACGGAAGAATTCTTGAAGGAATTCCTGGAAAAATCCCCGCATCCCATAAATTCTTGGAAGAATCCTCGGAGAAATCCCCGGAAGTATATCTGGAGAAATACCTGGAGGAATTTGAAAAATTTCTGGAAGAATTCCTTAAGGAATTTAATAAAGAAATTCTGGAATTTTTACGATAAGAGTTCTTGGAGGAATTCCTGGAAGAAACTATTGGAAAAAATTCTGGAGAAACTCCTGTAAGAATTCCTGTAGAAATTGGTTGAAGAAATCCTGGAGGAATACCTGGAACATTTTCTGAAGGAATTCCTGGAAGAATTCCTAGAGGAATTCTTGGAAGAATTCTAGGAGGAATTCCTGGAAGAGTACCAGGAGAAATTCCATGAATAATTTCTGGAAGTTTTTGGATAAATTCCTGGAAGAATTTTTGAAAGAGTAATTCCGGTAAGAATTAATGAAAGAGTTTCTGGAGAAATTCCTGTAAAAATTGCTGGAAAAATCCCCAGTGGAATTCATAGAGTAGATCCCAGAGAAATCCTTAAAGGACTTCTTGGAGGAATCCTTGAAGTAATTCTTGAATAGGAAGAATTCCTGGAGGAGTCCCAGAAGGAATTTCTAGAAGAATCCTCGAAGGAGTCCTGCAAAACTCCTGGAAAAATTTCCGAAACAATTCCCGGATGAATTCCCGCAGTAATTCTTGGAGGAATCCTCGTAGGAATTCATTGTGGAAGCCCCGGAGAATTTCCTGGAGGAACCCTTCAAAGAATTCCTGGAGGCAATATTGGAAGGATTCCTGGAGAATTACCTAGTAATATTTCTAGAAGAATTTCTGGAGGCATTCCTGAAAATATTACTGAAGGAATTCCTGGTGGAATTTTTGGAAGAATTCATGGAGTAATTCCTGGAGAAATTCCTGGTGGAATTTTTGAAGAATTCATGAAGTAATTCCTGGAGAAATTGCTGAAGGAATTCGTTGAAGAATTCCTGGAGAAACTCCGTGGAGAGTTCCTGCAGGAATTCCTGGAGGAATCCCCGGAGGAATCTCCGGAGGAATTCCAGGCAGGAATCCCTGAAGGAACTCCAATAGAAATCCCCAGAGGAACTTCTGAAAGAATCCCCAGAGGAACTCCTAAAGGAATCCCCGGAAGAACTCCTGGAGAAATCCCCGGAGGAACTTCTAAAGGGATCCCCAGAGGAACTCCTGAAGGAATCCCCAGAGCAAATCCTGGAGGAATCCCCGGAGCAACTCCTGGAGGAATCCCCGGAGGAACTCCTGGAGGAATCCCCGGAGGAACTCCTGGAGGAATCCCCGGAGGAACTCCTGGAGGAATCCCCGGAGGAACTCCTGGAGGAATCCCCGGAGGAACTCCTGGAGGAATCCCCGGAGGAATTCCTGGAGGAATCCCCGGAGGAATTCCTGGAGAAATCCCCGGAGGAATTCCTGGAGAAATCCCCGGAGGAATTCCTGGAGGAATCCCCGGAGGAATTCCTGGAGGAATCCCCGGAGGAATTCCTGGAGAAATCCCCGGAGGAATTCCTGGAGAAATCCCCGAAGGTATTCCTGGAGGAATTCCTGGAGGAATCCCCGGAGGAATTCCTGGAGGAATTCCTGGAGGAATTCCTGGAGGAATCCCCGGAGGAATTCCTGGAGGAATCCCCGGAGGAATTCCTGGAGGAATCCCCGGAGGAATTCCTGGAGGAATCCCCGGAGGAATTCCTGGAGGAATGGATGAATGGATGAATTCCCGCAGTAATTCTTGGAGGAATCCTCGTAGGAATTCATTGTGGAAGCCCCGGAGAATTTCCTGGAGGAACCCTTCAAAGAATTCCTGGAGGCAATATTGGAAGAATTCCTGGAGAATTACCTAGTAATATTTCTAGAAGAATTTCTGGAGGCATTCCTGAAAATATTACTGAAGGAATTCCTGGTGGAATTTTTGGAAGAATTCATGGAGTAATTCCTGGAGAAATTCCTGGTGGAATTTTTGAAGAATTCATGAAGTAATTCCTGGAGAAATTGCTGAAGGAATTCGTTGAAGAATTCCTGGAGAAACTCCGTGGAGAGTTCCTGCAGGAATTCCTGGAGGAATCCCCGGAGGAATTCCAGGCAGGAATTCCTGAAGGAACTCCAATAGAAATCCCCAGAGGAACTTCTGAAAGAATCCCCAGAGGAACTCCTAAAGGAATCCCCGGAAGAACTCCTGGAGAAATCCCCGGAGGAACTTCTAAAGGGATCCCCAGAGGAACTCCTGAAGGAATCCCCAGAGCAAATCCTGGAGGAATCCCCGGAGCAACTCCTGGAGGAATCCCCGGAGGAACTCCTGGAGGAATCCCCGGAGGAACTCCTGGAGGAATCCCCGGAGGAACTCCTGGAGGAATCCCCGGAGGAACTCCTGGAGGAATCCCCGGAGGAACTCCTGGAGGAATCCCCGGAGGAACTCCTGGAGGAATCCCCGGAGGAACTCCTGGAGGAATCCCCGGAGGAACTCCTGGAGGAATCCCCGGAGGAATTCCTGGAGGAATCCCCGGAGGAATTCCTGGAGAAATCCCCGGAGGAATTCCTGGAGAAATCCCCGGAGGAATTCCTGGAGGAATCCCCGGAGGAATTCCTGGAGGAATCCCCGGAGGAATTCCTGGAGAAATCCCCGGAGGAATTCCTGGAGAAATCCCCGGAGGTATTCCTGGAGGAATTCCTGGAGGAATCCCCGGAGGAATTCCTGGAGGAATTCCTGGAGGAATTCCTGGAGGAATTCCTGGAGGAATCCCCGGAGGAATTCCTGGAGGAATCCCCGGAGGAACTCCTGGAGGAATCCCCGGAGGAATTCCTGGAGGAATCCCCGGAGGAATTCCTGGAGGAATCCCCGGAGGAATTCCTGGAGGAATCTTCGGAGGAATTCCTGGAGGAATCTTCGGAGGAATTCCTGGGGGAATCCCCGGAGGAATTCCTGGAAGAATCCCCGGAGGAATTCCTGGAAGAATCCCCGGAGGAATTCCTGGAGGAATCCCCGGAGGAATTCCTGGAGGAATCCCCGGAGGAATTCCTGGAGGAATCCCCGGAGGAATTCCTGGAGGAATCCCCGGAGGAATTCCTGGAGGAATCCCCGGAGGAATTCCTGGAGGAATCCCCGGAGGAATTCCTGGAGGAATCCCCGGAGGAATTCCTGGAGGAATCCCCGGAGGAATTCCTGGAGGAATCCCCGGAGGAATTCCTGGAGGAATCCCCGGAGGAATTCCTGGAGGAATCCCCGGAGGAATTCCTGGAGGAATCCCCGGAGGAATTCCTGGAGGAATCCCCGGAGGAATTCCTGGAGGAATCCCCGGAGGAATTCCTGGAGGAATCCCCGGAGGAATTCCTGGAGGAATCCCCGGAGGAATTCCTGGAGGAATCCCCGGAGGAATTCCTGGAGGAATCCCCGGAGGAATTCCTGGAGGAATCCCCGGAGGAATTCCTGGAGGAATCCCCGGAGGAATTCCTGGAGGAATCCCCGGAGGAATTCCTGGAGGAATCCCCGGAGGAATTCCTGGAGGAATCCCCGGAGGAATTCCTGGAGGAATCCCCGGAGGAATTCCTGGAGGAATCCCCGGAGGAATTCCTGGAGGAATCCCCGGAGGAATTCCTGGAGGAATCCCCGGAGGAATTCCTGGAGGAATCCCCGGAGGAATTCCTGGAGGAATCCCCGGAGGAATTCCTGGAGGAATCCCCGGAGGAATTCCTGGAGGAATCCCCGGAGGAATTCCTGGAGGAATCCCCGGAGGAATTCCTGGAGGAATCCCCGGAGGAATTCCTGGAGGAATCCCCGGAGGAATTCCTGGAGGAATCCCCGGAGGAATTCCTGGAGGAATCCCCGGAGGAATTCCTGGAGGAATCCCCGGAGGAATTCCTGGAGGAATCCCCGGAGGAATTCCTGGAGGAATCCCCGGAGGAATTCCTGGAGGAATCCCCGGAGGAATTCCTGGAGGAATCCCCGGAGGAATTCCTGGAGGAATCCCCGGAGGAATTCCTGAAGGAATCCCCGGAGGAATTCCTGGAGGAATTCCTGGAGGAATCCCCGGAGGAATTCCTGGAGGAATCCCCGGAGGAATTCCTGGAGGAATCCCCGGAGGAATTCCTGGAGGAATCCCCGGAGGAATTCCTGGAGGAATCCCCGGAGGAATTCCTGGAGGAATCCCCGGAGGAATTCCTGGAGGAATCCCCGGAGGAATTCCTGGAGGAATCCCCGGAGGAATTCCTGGAGGAATCCCCGGAGGAATTCCTGGAGGAATCCCCGGAGGAATTCCTGGAGGAATCCCCGGAGGAATTCCTGGAGGAATCCCCGGAGGAATTCCTGGAGGAATTCCTGGAGGAATTCCTGGAGGAATCCCCGGAGGAATTCCTGGAGGAATCCCCGGAGGAATTCCTGGGGGAATCCCCGGAGGAATTCCTGGGGGAATCCCCGGAGGAATTCCTGGAGGAATCCCCGGAGGAATTCCTGGAGGAATCCCCGGAGGAATTCCTGGAGGAATCCCCGGAGGAATTCCTGGAGGAATCCCCGGAGGAATTCCTGGAGGAATTCCTGGAGGAATCCCCGGAGGAATTCCTGGAGGAATCCCCGGAGGAATTCCTGGAGGAATCCCCGGAGGAATTCCTGGAGGAATCCCCGGAGGAATTCCTGGAGGAATCCCCGGAGGAATTCCTGGAGGAATCCCCGGAGGAATTCCTGGAGGAATCCCCGGAGGAATTCCTGGAGGAATCCCCGGAGGAATTCCTGGAGGAATCCCCGGAGGAATTCCTGGAGGAATCCCCGGAGGAATTCCTGGAGGAATCCCCGGAGGAATTCCTGGAGGAATCCCCGGAGGAATTCCTGGAGGAATCCCCGGAGGAATTCCTGGAGGAATCCCCGGAGGAATTCCTGGAGGAATCCCCGGAGGAATTCCTGGAGGAATCCCCGGAGGAATTCCTGGAGGAATCCCCGGAGGAATTCCTGGAGGAATCCCCGGAGGAATTCCTGGAGGAATCCCCGGAGGAATTCCTGGAGGAATCCCCGGAGGAATTCCTGGAGGAATCCCCGGAGGAATTCCTGGAGGAATCCCCGGAGGAATTCCTGGAGGAATCCCCGGAGAAATTTTTGGAGGAATTTCCGGAGGAATTTCTGGAGGAATTTCCGGAGGAATTCCTGGAGGAATCCCCGGAGGAATTCCTGGAGGAATCCCCGGAGGAATTCCTGGAGGAATCCCCGGAGGAATTCCTAGAGGAATCCCCGGAGGAATTCCTAGAGGAATCCCCGGAGGAATTCCTAGAGGAATCCCCGGAGGAATTCCTAGAGGAATCCCCGGAGGAATTCCTAGAAGAATCCCCGGAGGAATTCCTAGAGGAATTTCCCGAGGAATTCCTAGAGGAATTCCCGGATGAATTCCTAGAGGAATTCCCGGATGAATTCCTAGAGGAATTCCCGGATGAATTCCTAGAGGAATTCCCGGATGAATTCCTAGAGGAATCCCCGGAGGAATGCCTGGAGGAATTCCGTGAGGAATTCCTGGACAAATCCCCGGAGGAATTCCTGGAGGAATCCCCGGAGGAATTTCCGGAGGAACTCCTGGAGGAATTCCTGGAGGAATTCCCTGAGGAATTCCTAGAGGAATCCCCGGAGGAATCCCTGGAGGAATCCCCGGAGGAATTCCTGGAGGAATTCCTGGAGGAATCCCCGGAGGAATTCCTGGAGGAATCCCCGGAGGAATTCCTGGAGAAATCCCCGGAGGAATTCCTGGAGGAATCCCCGGAGGAATTCCTGGAGGAATCCCCGGAGGAATTCCTGGAGAAATCCCCGGAGGAATTCCTGGAGAAATCCCCGGAGGTATTCCTGGAGGAATTCCTGGAGGAATCCCCGGAGGAATTCCTGGAGGAATTCCTGGAGGAATTCCTGGAGGAATTCCTGGAGGAATTCCTGGAGGAATCCCCGGAGGAATTCCTGGAGGAATCCCCGGAGGAACTCCTGGAGGAATCCCCGGAGGAATTCCTGGAGGAATCCCCGGAGGAATTCCTGGAGGAATCCCCGGAGGAATTCCTGGAGGAATCTTCGGAGGAATTCCTGGAGGAATCTTCGGAGGAATTCCTGGGGGAATCCCCGGAGGAATTCCTGGAAGAATCCCCGGAGGAATTCCTGGAAGAATCCCCGGAGGAATTCCTGGAGGAATCCCCGGAGGAATTCCTGGAGGAATCCCCGGAGGAATTCCTGGAGGAATCCCCGGAGGAATTCCTGGAGGAATCCCCGGAGGAATTCCTGGAGGAATCCCCGGAGGAATTCCTGGAGGAATCCCCGGAGGAATTCCTGGAGGAATCCCCGGAGGAATTCCTGGAGGAATCCCCGGAGGAATTCCTGGAGGAATCCCCGGAGGAATTCCTGGAGGAATCCCCGGAGGAATTCCTGGAGGAATCCCCGGAGGAATTCCTGGAGGAATCCCCGGAGGAATTCCTGGAGGAATCCCCGGAGGAATTCCTGGAGGAATCCCCGGAGGAATTCCTGGAGGAATCCCCGGAGGAATTCCTGGAGGAATCCCCGGAGGAATTCCTGGAGGAATCCCCGGAGGAATCCCTGGAGGAATCCCCGGAGGAATTCCTGGAGGAATCCCCGGAGGAATTCCTGGAGGAATCCCCGGAGGAATTCCTGGAGGAATCCCCGGAGGAATTCCTGGAGGAATCCCCGGAGGAATTCCTGGAGGAATCCCCGGAGGAATTCCTGGAGGAATCCCCGGAGGAATTCCTGGAGGAATCCCCGGAGGAATTCCTGGAGGAATCCCCGGAGGAATTCCTGGAGGAATCCCCGGAGGAATTCCTGGAGGAATCCCCGGAGGAATTCCTGGAGGAATCCCCGGAGGAATTCCTGGAGGAATCCCCGGAGGAATTCCTGGAGGAATCCCCGGAGGAATTCCTGGAGGAATCCCCGGAGGAATTCCTGGAGGAATCCCCGGAGGAATTCCTGGAGGAATCCCCGGAGGAATTCCTGGAGGAATCCCCGGAGGAATTCCTGGAGGAATCCCCGGAGGAATTCCTGGAGGAATCCCCGGAGGAATTCCTGGAGGAATCCCCGGAGGAATTCCTGGAGGAATCCCCGGAGGAATTCCTGGAGGAATCCCCGGAGGAATTCCTGAAGGAATCCCCGGAGGAATTCCTGGAGGAATTCCTGGAGGAATCCCCGGAGGAATTCCTGGAGGAATCCCCGGAGGAATTCCTGGAGGAATCCCCGGAGGAATTCCTGGAGGAATCCCCGGAGGAATTCCTGGAGGAATCCCCGGAGGAATTCCTGGAGGAATCCCCGGAGGAATTCCTGGAGGAATCCCCGGAGGAATTCCTGGAGGAATCCCCGGAGGAATTCCTGGAGGAATCCCCGGAGGAATTCCTGGAGGAATCCCCGGAGGAATTCCTGGAGGAATCCCCGGAGGAATTCCTGGAGGAATCCCCGGAGGAATTCCTGGAGGAATCCCCGGAGGAATTCCTGGAGGAATCCCCGGAGGAATTCCTGGAGGAATTCCTGGAGGAATTCCTGGAGGAATCCCCGGAGGAATTCCTGGAGGAATCCCCGGAGGAATTCCTGGGGGAATCCCCGGAGGAATTCCTGGGGGAATCCCCGGAGGAATTCCTGGAGGAATCCCCGGAGGAATTCCTGGAGGAATCCCCGGAGGAATTCCTGGAGGAATCCCCGGAGGAATTCCTGGAGGAATCCCCGGAGGAATTCCTGGAGGAATTCCTGGAGGAATCCCCGGAGGAATTCCTGGAGGAATTCCTGGAGGAATCCCCGGAGGAATTCCTGGAGGAATCCCCGGAGGAATTCCTGGAGGAATCCCCGGAGGAATTCCTGGAGGAATCCCCGGAGGAATTCCTGGAGGAATCCCCGGAGGAATTCCTGGAGGAATCCCCGGAGGAATTCCTGGAGGAATCCCCGGAGGAATTCCTGGAGGAATCCCCGGAGGAATTCCTGGAGGAATCCCCGGAGGAATTCCTGGAGGAATCCCCGGAGGAATTCCTGGAGGAATCCCCGGAGGAATTCCTGGAGGAATCCCCGGAGGAATTCCTGGAGGAATCCCCGGAGGAATTCCTGGAGGAATCCCCGGAGGAATTCCTGGAGGAATCCCCGGAGGAATTCCTGGAGGAATCCCCGGAGGAATTCCTGGAGGAATCCCCGGAGGAATTCCTGGAGGAATCCCCGGAGGAATTCCTGGAGGAATCCCCGGAGGAATTCCTGGAGGAATCCCCGGAGGAATTCCTGGAGGAATCCCCGGAGGAATTCCTGGAGGAATCCCCGGAGAAATTTTTGGAGGAATTTCCGGAGGAATTTCTGGAGGAATTTCCGGAGGAATTCCTGGAGGAATCCCCGGAGGAATTCCTGGAGGAATCCCCGGAGGAATTCCTGGAGGAATCCCCGGAGGAATTCCTAGAGGAATCCCCGGAGGAATTCCTAGAGGAATCCCCGGAGGAATTCCTAGAGGAATCCCCGGAGGAATTCCTAGAGGAATCCCCGGAGGAATTCCTAGAGGAATCCCCGGAGGAATTCCTAGAGGAATTTCCCGAGGAATTCCTAGAGGAATTCCCGGATGAATTCCTAGAGGAATTCCCGGATGAATTCCTAGAGGAATTCCCGGATGAATTCCTAGAGGAATCCCCGGAGGAATGCCTGGAGGAATTCCGTGAGGAATTCCTGGACAAATCCCCGGAGGAATTCCTGGAGGAATCCCCGGAGGAATTTCCGGAGGAACTCCTGGAGGAATTCCTGGAGGAATTCCCTGAGGAATTCCTAGAGGAATCCCCGGAGGAATCCCTGGAGGAATCCTAGGAGGAATTCCTTTAGGAATCCCTGAAGCAATTCCTGGAGAAACCCCCGGGGAATTCCTGGAGGAATCCCAGGGGGAATTCCTTGTGAAATAACAGAATGAATTTTTGACGACTCGGAAGGTTTTTCACCAGATATGTTATTTGGAACTCCTAGAGGAATGAATTCCCGGGGGAATTCCTGGAGGAATCCCCGGGGCAATTCCGAGAGATATCAGAATGAATTCTTGAAGACCCGGAAGGTATTTCACCAGGGATTCAAGATGGAGCTCCTAGAGGAATTCCTGAAGACCCGGAAGGTATTTCACAAGGAATTCAATATGGAACTCCTAGAGGATTTTCTGTATGAATCCCCGGGGGAATTCCTTAACAGAATGAATTCTTGAAGACTCGAAAGGTTTTTCACCAGGAATTCAATAAAGAACTCCTAGATAAATCCCCGGGGAATTCCTGAAGAAACAATTTCCAGAGGAACCCCAGAAAAAATGGCTAAAGAAATCTTAGAAGGAATTCCTGGAGGAATCCCAGATGGAATTATGGATGAATCACAGAAGGAATTTCTGGAGAAATCGCGGAAGAAAATCCTTGAAAAAAAAACGGAAGGCATTCCAGAAGGAATCCCGGACCCGGAGAAATTTTCTGGAGAAATCCCGGAAAGAATTCCTGGTGAAACTCCGAAATAAATGTCTGAAAGAATCCCGCAAGGAATTCCAGGAGAACTGCAGAAGAAAATTTCCGGGCGATCCCGGAGGGAATTGTAGGAAAAAATCGCGGAACAACTCTGTTTGAAATCAAGAACATTTAAAATCGCAGGACTTCCTGGAACAAATCACAAAAAAAAAATATTACTTGCTAAGGATAAATTCTAGAGGGAACTGCTGGGGGAATCCTTGAGGCTATTCTAGAAAGGATTCCTGGAATATCCCAGAAGATCTCATGAAGAAATCTCACAAAACTCCTGGATGCATCTGTGTTTTTGGAAGAAAGTTGCTTCCGGAATTTGTAGCGAAGTATCCGACCGTGTGTTGTGTGCAGTGTTGCGCTTCTCCGGGAACCACCAGCTGGAATTCGCATCCTCTTCTGAAACACAGGCAGCACCCGGTCCCGAGAAATTAAAATTTAAAATTATTAAATTAAAAATTATTTTGCACTCGAAGCAAATTTGCTTCACAAGCCGATGCCAAGCAGCGATCATTGTTTGTAAACTTCCTAGCGTTTGTTTTGGTCCGAGAGTTTCGTCGATTATTTTCTTCTTATACTTCTTCTGTTCATCCCAAGATCGATTTTCAAATTTACTTTGGTAAAAATGCCTTTTTTTCCTTGACCTCATTTCTTGCCATCTGAGTACTAACCCAACGTCTCCACTAGACAGAAATGTCTTGCCATTTTGCTGCCAGAAAGAGAAAACGTAACAGAAATGATCAACACCGCTGCTTTCCACGCAAACAGCGAGAGAACATTTCTGTCATGACACATCTGTCCAGCAAAATGGCAAGACATTTCTGTCTAGTGGAGACGTCGGGTAAGCTTAAACCCGATACAATATCAAACACAATTCTGGAGCAACATTTGAAAAGGGCATACAAGCATTGGTATACAATGACTTCACACGTCGCTCCTGAGCCCTCATCAGCATATTCACAAAAACTAAGACCGTTATAAGATAGAGCAAACATCGATCTTTCGGATAACGGTGTTCATTTGCGTGGGCGGGCTGTCGTTATGCCCTACGGAGCGTTTTCGAAAAAAGACACAAGACCTCTTGGGCCCTTTTCAAATGTTGCTCCAGAATTAACTTCATTGCGAAATTCCTTTTTTTCACTGAATGTTTAGACAGCTTCACAACTGCACATTCTAATTCCACGCTCAGACCTCTCTGTTCCATCAATGCAGAGGATTAGATCCATCATTTACATGCGCAGTTCACACAAAGATTCGGAATTGCAAGTTTGATTGATTCCGCGAATTTGGATGTGGAGGCTACTTTTGCTCCTGCTGCTGCTGCTGCCGCTGCTGCTTGGGCTCCACTGCGATTATAGTGTCGTGTTGGTCTGCAACGAAAGGAATATACGATGGAATACTGAATATCACTGTGTCTTTTATAATTATCGTACTAAAACTTACCAGTAAAGCCAAATTTAATCGAAAACATTACATACTAACACAGACAAACAGACATACTACTTAGAAGAAAATTGCTTCAAAAACATCGTTTGGCATCTCACTAGCACCCTCTATAATGCTCAATCCGAAGCACTCATTTGCAGGTGTTGTTTCCCTCGGCTCGATGTAACAATTTTGCAGGTGACGACTCCCCCGAGGCGTCATCCATTAATAAAACATGAATGAAGGTTCATGATTGAGTCATTTTATGTAAACATTGATCGGCGTCGCGTTCATTTCTCTGCAAAATTGAGGCACAGCAGCGCCACCATGACACATGCGAGCCAGTCCGAACCACACTATATTTTCAAAATGACCGTTAAATCGTGCGATGATTCCGATTTGAGTAGTATGTCTGTCTGTGATACTAATTAACCACTTTCAGCACACCACGGATGGTTTGTTTACCCGGACGCCATGTTGAATTGATAATCGATCAGCATTACAGGCAGTTCATGTAAAGTTAATTGCTTATTGCTGTAAACTATCTAGTACAACAGCCTGTACAACAGTAAACATATGATACATCCAATGTAATTGTCACGCAAACCTGTTATATTGTTCGGGACATCATTTAATATTGCAAAAGATGGCAAATCGAGCTCAGTTACATTATGTGCAATGAATATTCAATCGGAATCACCATTTACATGACCCACAATTACATTAATTTTCGAGTTACGTTTCAATTAATATTCATATTTTTTTGCTGTGTACGCTAACGCATTAAAGTGTCTGTTCGTACGCAAACTTACGTCTTCTTCTTCTTCTGTATGGCTCTACGTTCCCAGTTGAGCTTGGCCAGCCTCTCTCCAACTTAGTGTTCTTTGAGCACTTCCACAGTTAATAATTGGAGGGCTTTCTTTGCCAGCCATCGCATGAATTTGTATCTTGCGAGGCAAGCACAATGATACACTATGCCTAGGGAATCGAGAAAATTTTTCCGACCGGAACGGGAATCGGACCCGCCGTCTCCGGATTGGCGATCCATAGCCTTAACCACTAGGCTAACTGGAGAAACTTACGTCTATTGACGAGAATTTCAAAGACTCTTCGATTCCGCCGACTTCTTTTGAATGTACCAAGAAGTAAGAATGACAATTCTTACTTCTTGGTACATTTTTCTAACTCAGCATCCCTTATGGTGTTTAACACTTGGAGATCAGGACAGCAGACGGAATCGCAAATCGACCACGTTATCATTGATGGACGGCATATCTTCGACATTCAACGTCAGAACCTAGAGCTTACATCGACTATAACCTCTACCTGGTGATGGTCATGCTGCGTCAAACACTCTCCGTCATCAACGCAATGTCTGACCGACACGATACAACCTGGAGCGACTGAAGTCACTGATTGATTCAAACGCCTCAGCATACGCGCAAAATCTCGAGGGAGTGTAGCCGGACGAGGGCGTTTACGATCTGGGCCTCTAGAGGTCTGCTACATGAGTACAGTAAAAGCAGTCATCAACAACGCAGCCGAGAGCAGTCAGGTGCGTGGAACAGAATCAACGAATAGTTCGACGTGTGTACATACCGATTTTAGAGCGGCATGATGCGCAGTGCGGGCGGTCATGCTGCAGCATGGAACTGGACAGAACGCGAACGATCCAAACGGAAGTAGAACCACAGCAGAACGCCGCCTGAAACTTAGTAGTAGAATTGTCGTTCTCAAGAAGGTTGGAAGTTCTAACATATCCCAAGGCTTCGTATTGCGAGTCGAAATTGGCAGGGATAATGACGGAAATCTCTTGACAAACGTTCGTGAGTTGATTAAAAGGTGGAAGGAGCATTTCGATGCGCAGCTGGATGGTACGGAAAGGTAGATACTGGATACCAAGCCAGGGTAGTTAATGACTACGTCAAAGCAGCAGAGAACGAAAATAATCCAACTCACACGTAGAGGGAAGTTTAGGATGCCTTTCACCAGCTCAAAACCAACTAAGTGACGATGATATGGTCAGGTGAAGAAGCACAGCAGAATCAGCAAATGCAGTTTGGCAGTTTGCAGGAAGTAATCATTGTCCCTCAACACTTCTCGATTACTCGAGTGCGATCTGCCCCGTTGAACACAGCTCCAGTACAACCTGTTGCTTTGTTTCTTTATGCGTAGACCTTTTGTTGAGACGTTACGTCCTTACCAAGGTCCGAAGTACGAACGCAATGCAACATTGGCTGTCTTTACGAGTCGTGATAGCCTTATGCTGCCGTTCACCGGCATGCATGCAATACCTGATCTTCTTCGCCGCCTAAATGTAGACGCCCTTGAGGTATCGCCACTATGCGAAGTAGAGAAGACCCGATGAAAATCCAGTATCTGAAGGCATCCTGAAGCAATTCGCTATCATCGTTAGTCTTGATGTAATTCCGGATCCATGAGGTTCTTTCGCTGGTTTCGCCTCGCTCATACTATGTTCTTCGAGTTGTTAACTGATGTAGTTTTGCAGCCGTACTGAGTACGCTTCTTCCTCGTGGCGAACCTCCATGCCGAAGACGTAGAAAACGGGAAAATAACACAGGGAGGCTTTTGTATTCGATTGATATTGCTACCAGCTCAGTGTCTCTACTTTGTTTCATCAATATAGAAACCTGTTTACAGTTCATTCTTACTATACATGCTTACCGAGCTTCTTTAGATTCCGAGCAGCTTCCGCTGCTGTGCTCCTTCTGATACTTCCGCATCTTCCGACAGCGAAAACCTTCTACATCGTCGTTGGTACCTACCTTCTCCGATATCGGTCTCTTCATCTTCTCTTGAATTGTACTGCATTTTAATCTCTGTGTGATAATGAGCGTTTCTCAATGTGTTTATGGCTAGTTTCCACTTCGTACGTACTGTGCAAAAAGATAGGACAAGTAATGGTCAAGTAATGATTCCGCTGCAAAATTACTTGTGCAGTTCGCAGATGGCAAGTAAGGAAAAAAGTGTAACACTCGTAACGAAAAAGGTGGAATTTTACTTGAGCGCTCTACTTGGCAACAAGAAACTAAGCTTTAGAGTCTTGTCCCTCAACATATCAATAGACAATAGATAGCGCACGCACATTTCCCACCTATCGGCTGACAGCTGCTGACGAGATCATAGCAGGCCACGACTCGTCCTCTTTCTTCGGTCAGCGTTCGACCACGTCGGACGCACTGCAGTGTGTTGGGTTGCTGCTCTGGGCGATTCTCGCCGGGAACTATCAACCAAATTCCATCAGTCTCCTCGCTTGCCAAACTCCACCAGGGCTTTCGTGGACTCATAACCTGTTAGAACTAGTGCACCATGGCCATAGCGAGACTAGCTTCCTGGAAAACTCTTAAGCCTTATTCTCCGCAATGTTCTCTTTCGCGATCCCTTTAGCTTGTAATGTACACCTACCGCTAATCAACAAACTTTCGATAGTTCGGCGAGTCTAGTTCCGCTAATAGGACTTGAGTGGCGTAAACGAGAATGTATTCTTCAAGCTGCAGTCTTTGGCGCCGGCCAGAGTAGACGCGTCACGCGAAGCGAAGCGAGATTTCACACGTAATGGCTAGTTTCCACTTCGTACGTACTGTGCAAAAAGATAGGAGAAGTAATGATCAAGTAATGATTCCGCTTCAAAATTACTGCGGTTCGCAGATGGCAAGTAAGGAAAAAGGCGTAACGTCAGTAACGCTTCCCGTGCAAATCAAATGAAGCTGTCACTTTTCCGCGCGAAAAAATAGTCCGTGTTAAGCTTAGTTTCTTGTTGCCAAGTAGAGCGCTCAAGTAAAATTTCACCTTTATCCGCAAGTAATTTTGACAACTGATCCAGTATGGGGAGAAACGTTACTTTTCCTTACGGAATAATAGCGCGGACTATTTTTCCGCAAGGAAAAGTGACAGCTCCATTTGATTCGCACGGGAGGCGTTACGAGTGTTACATGTTTTTCCTTACTTGCCATCTGCGAACAGCTCAAGTAATTTTGAAGCGGAATCATTACTTGATCATTACTTGACCTATCTTTTTGCACAGTACGTACCAGGTGGAAACTAGCCATTATAGTTTATTGCATTGCTAACTAGACTGCGACAAAGTTCGGAATCTCAAATAAAAGTGCGATATTTCATCAAATCGTTCTGGTGTCTTCACCGCACTTATTCATCACGAGCTAATGAATAAGTGCGATGAAGACACCGGAACGATCTAACGCAAAATCCAAGCAAATCACACTTTTATTTGAGATTCCGCACTTCATCGTCGCACTTATAACCGCGCAATGCGCGACATTTCTCCCCGTATAGATCAGTTGTCCAAATTACTTGCGAAAAAAGAAGAAATCTGGAGCAACATTTGAAAAGGGCATACAAGCATTGGTAAACAAAAACAATGACTTCAAACCAAGGGGACGGTATCACATTTTTTCACTATGGAGTTTGACAGGCTGGATTGTGCCTCCTTACGTGGAGCATAAATTTATGCTCCAGCCAAAATATTCACCAACACTGTCGTGAAATTTGAATGTTTATCTTTTTACGAGGGATATCGGTGCAAAACGCTTACATCACTGTGGTAATCGAATATTGAGACACGCGTTATACTTAGCAGAATTCAGATTGTTTATTGTTATTTTCTTAGACCCTGGTACATCTATCTATTCATGTTGTCGTGAACCCATAGCACAGATAATGGAGTCAGATGTATCTCCACATCTCCCTTATAATATAAATGAAAATAGTCAACCATCAAGAATATAATCAGCGAATCGGTTCGGAACTCTAGTCAAACGAGGTACTCGACGTTGCTCCGAAGCTGGTTCGTCCTGGTCTGTCGACGTTTGCTCAGGAGAATCATCACTGCGTAAAGGGTCTTCTTGGCGCTCCTCTGGAAGTACCTCGGACTCATTTTGCTCGTCGGCTCTTCCAAGATCATTTTGGTTATCATTTCCACTTCTTATCTTTTTGAGATGACTTGAGTTCCTTTCGTACACCTTTCCCGTTTCATCATTTTGAATCGTTGTTCTTGGACCGCGTTTTGCTGTAACCGTGAGCACGTCGCTGTTAAAGGTAGAACTCAATTTGTTTCCAGGTATGGTTCGCTTTATGTGAACTTTATCTCCGATTTCCAAACTTGAGGGCTTGGCGCCACGTCGATGATCTTCAGCTATCTTTCCCTTCTCTTTAGCCTGGTGGTCTCGATCTCTGTAATCAGTGCTTGGCACAGCTGTACCCAAATCCGCCAATGATGGCAATTTTGTTCGCACATTTCGTCCGTACATCAATTCACTAGGTGTTTTACCCGTCGTACTATGCGGTGTAGAATAGTACATAGATAAGTAGGTAAGTATATCCCGTTTCCAGTCTTGTTTAAGAGCTTGACTGATTTTCAGACGTTTGACAAGAGAACGATTCTGTCGCTCCACGAGGCCATTCTCTTGTGGCCAATAAGGCGTTGTTCTGTTCAAGACTATACCCCGCTGTTTACAATACTGTTCGAATTCAGTGCTCACGAACTGACGACCATTGTCCAGCGTAATTGTTCTGGGATATCCGAGACGAGTGAAGATGCTCTCGAGCCGATCAATAGTTTCACTAGCCGATATTTTCCTCAAAATTTCCACCTCTTTATATCGACTGAAATAGTCGATCACTACCAAAAGATGGTCTCCAGAAGGCAGCGGTCCGAGAAAATCCATAGCCAGGTCAATCCACGGTGCTTCAGGCAATTTCCGACGCTGCATAGGTTCTGGACGATCTGCCTGACTTACAATACGGCAACCGGCACAAGAATCTACCGTTTTGATTATCGACTCATCCATACCTGGCCACCAACATGTGCTTCTCAGTCGTTGCTGCATTTTAGTACGGCCTGGATGTCCCTCGTGCCCCAACTGTAGCATCCTTGGTCGCAAAGTAGTTGGCACAATCAGTCTTGAGCCCCTGACAATGAGATTACCAACAGTACCGAGTTCGTTTCGGAAAGCATGAAATGGCTTCAATAGTTCAGACGTGTAGTTCCAGATCCCACGATTCAAACACCCTCGAAGCTCACACAGTACTGGGTCAGTGGCAGAAGCACTCTCCAATTCCTCAATATCTACCGCTGCAACCTCCATCACACTGCGTATGTAGACGTCAGAGTCGGGGTCGAAATCCTCACTCTCCGGTGCTCGTGACAATCTAGACAGGGGATCTGCGATGTTAGATTTGCCCTTTCGGTAGACCACATCATACGTAAAAGCTTGCATCCTTAAAACCCAACGTTCGATCCTGATACATGGCGATGAATTAGGGGAGAAAATGGCCTCCAGTGGTTTATGGTCAGTCTCGAGTTCAAAGCGAATACCTAAAAGATAAATCCGGAAGCGCTCGACTGCCCAAACCAGGGCTAAGGCTTCCTTTTCCGTCTGAGCGTAGCGCCGTTCGGTATCAGTAAGACTTTTACTTGCATATGCCACTACTTTCGACGACCCCTCTAGATACTGCAAAAGTACGGCGCCTAATCCTACCGGCGAGGCATCTGCTACCAGACGAGTTTTTAGCTTCGGGTCAAAATGGGATAACGTATTGACATTTCCAAGTAATTCCATGATTTGGTCGAACGCGTTCTGTTCATTTGCTTCCCATTTGAATTCCGACTTATCCTTAATAAGCTCTCGCAGCGGGAATGAGATTGTTGCCAAATCCGGAATGAATGAGCCGACATAGTTAACTAGCCCCAAGAAGCTTCGCACTTCCTCTTTCGTAGATGGAGGGCGGAAAGTGCGAATAGCAATAATCTTATCTTGGGCCGGGGACATGCCGTTAGCATCAAAACGATGGCCAAGAAAATCGATTGTCGTTAGCTTAAACGCGCATTTGGCCTGATTCAGAACGATGCCATATTCCTTAAGAGTTTCTAGAACACACTTAAGAGCTTCATCGTGTTCACGTTCGGTCTTTCCGAATATGATGATATCGTCGATGAAGTTGATGCAAAAGCCGCACTTTGAAAGAATTTGCTCCAGGATTTTTTGAAAAATTTCTGGAGCGCAAGAAATTCCAAAAACAAGGCGTTTGTATCTGAATAGGCCTTTAATTATAAATAAGATTGATTTTCAGTAATTTCCCCAAATTAATTGAATCTATCAAGTAATGGCTTACCTTTGTGCGTAATGAAGGTCGTCAACGGTTTGCTCTCGTCGTCTAGTTCGAGCTGGTGGAAAGCATCTTTGATGTCCAGTCGCGAGAAGTACACAGCTCCGTTCAGCCTCCAACGAACATCTTCAATCGTAGGGAGAGGATGAGTCTCGCGCACCACAGCCTTATTAAGCTGCCGGAGATCCACGCAGAGCCGGATGTCTCCACTGTCCTTCTGCACAACGACCAAAGGAGAGACCCATCGGCTTGGCTCCTCCACCTTCTCAATGATGTCTTTGCTGAGGAGCTCTGTCAGCTTATCTTCCACACGCGTCAGAGAAGAGAATGGAAGCCGCCGCAATCGTTGAGCCACTGGTTCCACAGACTTGTCAATCGGTATGTGAATCTTCACTCCGTGAATACTAGGGAACCTTTTCACCGTAGCAATTTGCAGGACTGGTTCATGTCGACTTGGAAGACCTACCCTTAGAACTCCCAATTGCTTCGCTGTTGCCTTGCCGAGTAACGGTTGTGGTCCTCGCTTAGCTACGTAGAACCGAGCAACCGTTTTCAGCTGTTTCGTGCCATCGGTTATGCTGATTACTGCATCAAACATCAAATCCACTTCAAGACAGTCGTGCTGAGCATATGCTTTAAACTTTTTATCGGGTTTCATCAGCTCACCAACAACTGCTACTTGGTTCTGTTCCATATAACGCCACGTTTTGTCGTCGATTATGTTTGATTGAACGCCCGAATCGATCTGCATCTCGATCATAACATTTCCAACCTTGGCCCAAATCAATTCCTCAGAGTCATTCGACGACGATACCATTTCCACCAATTCAACTTCCTCTTCGGCGTTTTGTGTTTCATCAATTGCATGCACTCGACGTGGATGGTATGGTGGGTTTCGATGGAACTGCTTACGACCACCTGAAGGTCCAGCCGAGGATCCAGGGAAAGCTTGGACAAATGTGCGCTTGAGAGGTCGCTGGGCACCAGGGTCATTATTCTTGTTGAAACTTGAGTGGCTCGGGGATACCGCACGAGAGAAACACACCCGACGGAAGTGGCCTTTCTTACCGCAGTTCGAACACACCCGATTCCAAGCTGGGCACTGTTGATCTTGGCCATGAGGACTTCCACAATACTTGCAAATCACCTTGATCTGCTGTACATTCTCGGACGTCTTCAGTGTCGGCGCGATGGTCTGTCCACTCATTTGTTGGCTTGCAGATTTAGTAGTTTCGTACGCGTTTACTTGCCGGATAACTTCATCTACAGTCAGCTCGGTATCTTGCAGCAGCTTTTCTCGCAAATGCGCCGGTACAAACTGTAGAGTTTTATCGATCACAGCTATACCTGAGCTCTCGATGGTCGTTCCACCGAAATTACACTTTTTGGCGTGCATTTGTGTCCTCATGATAAATTTTCCCAGAGATTCGTCTGGCTCCGGCTTCATGCTCCAAAATAAAAACCGCTCATGAGCCTCGTGCCGCTGGGGAGCGAAGAATTCGTCCAAATTTCCGATAGCGACATCATACGGGTTTACCGTATCAGTTTCTGCAACATCCGCATCAGGGATCCCGAAGAATACCTCCTGTAGCTCAAATCCTCCATACGCTAGTAAGAGGTCCTTCTTCTCAGACGCAGTGTTTATTTTCCCTGCTCTGAGACAAATTTCGAAACCTCGCTTCCACGTTTGCCACTTGCTGCGTCGTTCTGACATGGGCACATCATTGCACGCGAACGGTGGCAGTCCAGCAAATACCTTGCTCGAATCCATTCCTTAAAATCAATCCTCGTTTTAGCATACATATTGGATTACCAAATCAATTTACCTACCAGAATTATAGCTGTCCTATATCTGTGGTCCTCCAGCAACAAGGGCTAATCTTCGGCAGCGTGGGCCAATCTTCGGCAACGTGGGCCAATCTCCGGCAACGTGGGCCAATCTCCGGCAGCGTGGGCCAATCTTCGGCAACGTGGGCCAATCACCGGCAACGTGGGCCAATCTCCGGCTGCTTGAGCCGATTCTTCCCCTCAACTACAAGTTCGTGTAGGTATTGGTGAGAATCCACCGATGCACAACCGAGTATTCTGCCGCTGCTGTTGAGTAATTTCTTTTTCACTCTACCAAATTTTCCATGGGTAAAACCACTTACCTCAATCAGAATCCAACAAAACAACCACTAATCTTTACCCCAACCACAATTCCTACCAACAATTATCCCGTTCTCGCCGCCAATTTGTGGTAATCGAATATTGAGACACGCGTTATACTTAGGGTTACCAGACGTACTCTTTTTAGAGTACATGTACTCTATTTCAGCAAAAAATTGGGCGTACTATTCTTTTTGGTAAAATGGGCCCAATTGTACTCTTTATTGCAAAATTACATTTTTCTGATAAAATATACATATCAGTCAAAATAACCTTACAAGTAGTAAAAAAATCAGCATGCTACAAATTAGAATCACTTTTACCGAGAGGTCTTATCTGCAGAAGAAAGGCCATCTTAATTTTCCCTTTCTTTCATCGAAATCACTCTAATTCATTCAGATTATGATTCGCTCCTTGCTGAAAAATGTTGTTAAAACTGTCGTTTATTAATTTGTTTTGCAAAAATGGTTTCACTTTGACGTGCAATAATCGGAAGGGTAAATAATGATGAAAGTATTTCGTTTCTGTAATATGCTAGCTTTTGAAAGCAGGCTCAATTTTTTAAACTGTCTTGAACGAAGCAGTGAGTTGCATTTTCCATTGAGATCTTAAAAGAAGTTTGTAATCTGTATTAACGAGATTTTAGCCCTTCCGAAGAAAGAACTCACATTTAGCGAGTTTGTCGGGATTGGTATTCGATCCTGGGTCCTCGACGTAAGCGTCACGTGTTTTAATCATCACACTAGGTCCATTTCACAAAAAAAAATAAAAGTCTTACGAAACCTATTTCACGAAATCCATCTACGGGAGAACAAAAATTTGACAGTTCTCGCTAATTCGTAACGAAAGAAATTTAAAACAAATCACTAACACACAAGTATTTGGATTGGTCAATAGTTGGCATGAATACTGAAAAAATGTGAAATTAGAAACTGCTGTAATAACTATCCAGTGATGTCTTAAGTAGACACAACTTTATTTTTTCACTTCGTTAGAAAATTTACCTATCTTTAGGTGTCAAGTATGGTTCACAGAATTTAAATATAAAAAAAACTTCACGAGTGTCAAACAGTATTTAATCGATTCCTGTACTCTTTTGTACTCTTTTATCAAAATTCTTGAATGTACTCTTTTCATGTGTGAACAATATGGTAACCCTAGTTATACTTAGCAGAATTCAGATTGTTTATTGTTATTTTCTTAGACCCTGGTACATCTATCTATTCATGTTGTCGTGAACCCATAGCACAGATAATGGAGTCAGATGTATCTCCACAATCACATTAGATCTCATAAAGTGTTGATCATGAAAAAGTGGCAATTATTGATAATTTTCAATTTCAGAGTGTCGATGTTCAGGTAAAGTTCCTACAGAGAGTGAGAATTGCTTCTGAAAATACACACAGCACCTTTTTTGCAAACTTTGCTCGCCAATGTGCGTTTTTCCTTATTTTCTCTCGCTGCTGTATTGAGTGAATATTGGTATTAGTGAGCACTGGTTGCGCATGATAATCGGCAACAAAATCAGATCACCGTAGCATCCCCGTGTTGTTTTGTTTCGGTGCATACTGATAGTCGACATAACAATAGATCGACTAAGCAGGCGAAGCTTCAGGCTTGCTCGGCTTTGGCTTGGTCGGGCTTCTTTTGGCAGATTTGGAAAAGAAAGGACGTGTTCGTGTTGCGCTCCGTACCGGTGTCGGAGGTTTGATACGCGGAAGGATCGAAAGTTTGGCTACATTTCTAGAACGGTGTCCCGCGGAACCGATATTTACGACACTTGGTACTTAGAATCGAGGAAGTCCTAAATCATACTGAATCGATCAAACTTTCTCCACTCTGGCACGCTACGCTTCCGAATGCGAGTAACTTTGGCAAGAGTCTGAAAGGCCAGTTTCACACCGATTCAAGTGTGGACAAGCATTTATTTTCTCACTCTGGTGCGCCACGGTTCCGAATGCGAGTAACTTTGGCATGAGTCTAGAAAAATATAAATGCATTGCGGTTAACTTTTCCTCATCCGACTAAGTCAGAATTTGACCGGATCTAGGAAGGCCAGTTGATCGCTCCCACATTCGATTTGGACCAATCGATTTTAATTATCTACCACTCAATCCTCCGAGTATCAGTAAGTAGTTTCGGTCGTCGACAGTTCATTCAGTGCGTTTCTCTTGCCTGTTGATCGGCACACGTGGAATCGAATACCTTCTACCTTCGCAACGGTAAGTGCCCCGTCGTCATCATATGGTGGCTCCAGAGAGGAAGAGCTGCTGCCACCTTTCAGCGACAGTGCTTATCTCCAATATCGCGGGCCTGATTTCAACACATACCAAGTGCCTTACTCCAAGAAAAAGACGGAAGCGATTTGATGTCATGAGGACGCCCCCCAACATCGATGCATGTTCACGATTGAGAGAGGGTGTTACTCGGAAGATAAAGCAATCGAAATCAAGAATGTCACAATCGCAGTAGCGTACGTCATTCATTCCTTTTCCAGCTGTCATTGAAGCAAGTTCTTTTATTCGTTTTATTACAGTACTGATCAGCACTAATCAGAAGTGCTAATCTGAAACTACTTGAACCGTTCAGAATATGTCAGAATATCATCTGGACCCGCTGTCGGTGGGAATGCGGTACGGGTCAACCAACAAAGCGACACAGTCGACTCTCCAGGTCTTGCACCTATGAAACGAGATCTTGCAACCTGTAATAACGGACATATCGACATACGGAGAGAAAATTTAGAATAAAAACGAACGAGATCGGATCGAGATGAAGAGATATCGAGATAAGGAGATATTGATATGTAGAAAGGTAAAATGTATGCAGATTGAAGGGACCGACCAAACCATCGAGATAGGGAGAGATATCGAGATGTAGAACATCGGCGCTTTAGATTTGTTGCTAACAAGCGGGAGCTACCAGAATGCAATCTGACTTCACACTGTGACTTTACTGAGACGAGTGATGACGGCGCAGGTGGCTGAGATTCACCATGCCTACTTGATCACTTGATGTGTCGTGCGTTGTTGCCAACATGAATCTACTGTCACACAAATCTCTACTCTTTTCCCGCATCGTTCGCACTCCGCTCGTCGTACGAAAGGTCGTACTCCTTCTTGACAGGCGAACTGGCGGAGTTTCAGCAGACCTTGCTGTGCTTCCTTTGCTGGCGCCGCTGGAGCTGTATCGCTTCGTACCGCTAGTACCTAATCAATGAGAGGAACTGTGAAAATTTGATTTGTGTGAAATCATTTCTGTTGGGTCCCCTTAAAGTCGCTATTCCTCTCTGCCAAAAAAAGAAGTCGGTGATTATCTATGCAGGCAGGGTGGTCTAAGGTTGGAACAGGCCCTTTTGGGGACTGATCTCAGAGCCGGATCAGCACTAATCAGAAGTGCTAATGTGAAACTACTTGAACCAAGTTAGTTGCTTAAGGTGGAGCACATCATTCCTGATGTGCCCGAGGCATTCATAACTTGGATGGGACACTTTTGGAAACGATGCCATGTCGCTTGTTGCTTCCGGATGTGTGGAGTTTCTGAAGAGGTTCAGAAGGACCCACTGCTGAGCCACCGCCACGCCTAGGCTTACCCCGGTTGAGATGCCTGTGGACCCGAAGCCGGGTCACTGATAAATTTATGGAGGAGCTCGACTCGCTTGGTCAGTCCCGAATCCACAAAGGCTTTCTTCCCGAATAAAAAATACAGTAGAAAAACCGAACGTTGTATTGTAACAGTACTATTTAAAACCATATTTTTACAATAGAAACCACTGTAAAAATAAAAATACAAAAACAATAAAATGTAATGTAGAACACCATACAGTAAATTGTAAATAAGATTTTTATAATATACTATACGGGTTGTTAAGTATCGTAACAATATAAAAAAATATTTTTCTCCATATATATTTTTTTTGCAAAACCATACATTATACTGTAAATGAATTGTTGTAAATACTGATACGTGGGTTTTAATAAACCGTACATTGTATGGTACACGTACGGTTTCAAACAACAAAATGTACCGTAAATATATTGTTTTTAATTGTAGTTTCACCCAGAGCGTTCATGATTAACAAAAAATTTAATCATGATTAATCATTGATGATTAAAATTTCAATTTTGGTGATTATTGATTATGATTAATGATTAATTTGATTTTTAGGATGATTAAAGATTATGATTAATGATTAAAATTGGTTTTACCTGTGATTATTGATTATGATTAATGATTAAAAATGGCTCATTGATTAAAAATCATGATTAATCATGATTAATCAATCATAAAAAACTGGAAATGATTAAAATATATTTATTGTTTAACAGTTTTGAAAGTACAAGGTAACTCTGTCCGGGAGATGTTTGAAGAAATAATCATAAATTATATTATTTAGAATAGCATTTGAACCAATTTAAATTGGATCATACATTTTATATGGAGAATCAGTTTTGGTGATGAATGATTAATGATTGATTAATATTTTTTTCTTATGATTATGATTACTGATTAATGATTAGATTGCTAAAACAGTGTGATTAAGATTAATGATTAATGATTAAATGGGATTTTTTTGTGATTATGATTATTGATTTTGATTAATCTTAATCATTAATCATGATTAAATTTATGATTAATCATTAACGCTCTGGTTTCACCACTGGTTATCGTTATACATTTTATTAAATGGTTTTGGAATGGTTCTCTTGTTATGTTGTATTGGTTTACATTACATTACCATGTAAAATATAACATAACATTATTTATAACATCTTGTCATTTTCCTCCTGTTAATGGCATCTTAGGCTTACTAGCATTATGAGAATGCGCTTTGGGAATTCTCCAGAGCGTTTTGGATAACCCTTCATATATTGGATTGCCCACGTCTAAGTCTGAGTCGAGGTCTGAGTAGTCTCTGGTTGCAGTAACAGTTGAAGCTTAGGCTCCCATGCCCCACCAGCCAGATAACCGGATTTCGCAAACTAAGCAATATTTGTGGCAACACTTTGAGCGGCATGATGGAACTATGCCGAGCGCGCTAAGCATTATTAGACCACTAATGTAGTTGCATGAAGTGGGTGACGAGGTACATACAAAGCTAATCGCGTTCGGTAAATTTTACCGAAATCTCAACCGCTGAGCGTTCGGTAATGGATTTTTAACGAAATTCTGTAAAAAATTAACAAATTTCGGTAAAATGTTATCGTTTATCTGTCAAACTCTAACGAACTTCGGTAAAAGTTGTTACCTTTACCGATTTTTTCCTGTAAAACAAACTTAACGGTTGAGATTTCGGTAAAACATTACCGAAGTCGGTGATTTTTTCTAACTGTGTAAGTATCATTACAGCGTGCTTAACCGTTATTGCAATATTGAGGCTCCAGTTTGACTAAAGTTTGAAATACACGTATGTATTTAACAACTCATTAGAAACTGTCAAGTTCGATTCAAGTATAAGTTAGGTTAAGAAGCGAAACCACAGACGAACCTATATTAGAATTTATTTCAGTATTCAGTCCAGTCCATATGTTAAAGATGGCTCTACGTCAAAGATAAAGTTCGTCAATCGTATTCCTCTCATCGCACTCTACATACCTAGCCCGCCATATCTCTTGGATCTGCGATTCTTAAGACATCTGGTTTACTACTTATTTAAACATTTTATTGACTTTAAATTGATGTTTCAACTTATTCACTTTTTTCTTTCCTTTCCTTTGCATCATAAAAGTCACAAAGATCAACAAAACAAAGCACGGAAAAAATCTAAAACTGAATAATTAAAAATGCACGGAAAAATAATGTTTCGGAAAAGTGAATGGTTCAAACGTAAGAAAAACAGTATAATATAGTGTTACATAAAAATCGAATGTAAATGTATAGTAGCTACAATGTGCGAAGCTTTTAGTGAACCATTTCATTACAATATATATTATTGTAGCTGGTACACTGTATGGTGCAGGAATGGTTTTCACCAAACACCCTATGGTTAGTTTTTATCCGGGTTCAGCTTCGACCAACCTTCTACCGCCTACATCACTTCCTTGACGTGATCGTAATTGGGATCTTCGCTTTTGCCTTGATAGTCTTTTTCGCGTTCACGGCTTTGTAGATTCCGTCTGACTTCATCTGCGGCTTTGGCTAACGCACCAGAAATCTTCGAGCTCACGGGGATGAACCAGCCTCGGGCTGAAAATCCCCATAATAAAGAGCCAATAATAATAATCTTCGAGCTTCAGAGAAGTCTCCACATCAATCTTCCAGGAGGTCCTCTGTCTCTTCATGTTCGAATCCAGGAAGGCTTGAAGTGATTGTGCTATGTATTACCTGCAGCGCTTGAGGATCCACTTTGCTAGTTTTTTCGTGAGTTTCTACTAATGTCGAATTCGTTTATTTGCACCGCCTGCACCGCTTTGCCACCGGGTGTAGCAAACTTGCACCGAAACCGTTCGTTTATTCGCAGGTACTGTTCTGTTTTGACACCCGATTGGCACCGGTGCAAGAAAATGCTACACCCAGTTTGAGCGCGGTGTAGCAGGTACAAAGCTAGTTTTACCAATACATGCATATCGCTGAACTTGTATCGTGGTTTTGTTTTGGTAGGAATGATGATTTTTTCTTCGACATTAGGTAAACAGTTTTCTAGGATATTCGTTTATTTTGAGGTGTTTTAATTTCCAAATAACAAATCTGTGCGTTTAAAAAATATTTAAACTTGATCGATGATTATCACGTCTTTCAACTTCTGAGGAATCTTCAAAGAGTTGATTCAACGTATATTTTTCCCTATTCACTATTTTTTTTTTGATTATCGCAAATATGTGGATTACTTTTAATGATTTTAATCATTAGAAATTTCTGTCGCATGATGATCTATGATATCTGAAAAAAAAATGACGTAATAAAGTTTTGATAAGCCCAGCATAGAATAAAATTCCATTAATTCAAATTGGACTGAAATATTACTAAAGTAACATTTTGTAGGTACAAACAGTTTCAAAAACCGTAAATTCTATTTTTTTCTTACAACAAATTTTAAATTTTTGAATTGCATTGAAAGTCAAACCAATGTCGCTAAAGCGTTTTTAATATGAGTTGCGTTTCAATAACGTTATGTTTTAAAAATAATTTATTTATTTTCCTTTTTCCCAAGTAACACACTTGTCACCGAAGAGTCACGGCGGCGCTGGTTTTTGTTGCGCAGAAGTCACTGTGACTTACTACTAGCAAGTAAGTGTTGATTTGTTAGAAGTAAGTCACAGTGACTTCTGCGCAACAAAAACCTGCGCCGCCGTGACTCTTCGGTGACAAGTGTGTTACTTGGGTTACGTTGTAGATAAAAGTTTTCTATTGAACTGCCTTTAAAATTTTTTGTGTTTAATTTGTGCACATACATTATTTACAATTGTATGTTAGCATCCTTTTTATTGGGCAACGGAAATTGTTAAATTCTAAAAATTTGCTTTTAATTGAAAAGATATGATATTACAAGAATTTGAAGAAGATAAATAATGTAGGAGTGTTAAAACATTGGATAACAATTTTCAAGTAACATTTATCATTACAAGTTTATCATGTTCAAGTGGATTACTGAAAACTTTTAAAATTGTTAAATTGTATATAGAAAGTCAAAAATAAAAATAAATAAAAATAATTTTGTTCATCACGGAAATCATGAAAACATTGATTATGTTTATTTTTGATATCCTTTATTGTTTTCATTGACGCTCTCACGCGCTCTTACTAATACCATCATAAGCTGTCAACAAATTGCACCGAAACCGTTCGTTTTTCCGGTGTCAATTGCTACACCGGTGCAGTGCACCGTCGGGAATAAACGAATTCGACATAAGTATTTCGGTTCGTAAAATGGTTCATTGAAGTTTGAGTTATGAATGAAACCCGTTCTTGCTTCAATTTGTTCCTCCTCTTAATAGTAGTATACACTGCAACACATGCGTCGCTATATTTTTTCAACGCCGCTCTAATAGACTGTCATTGTTAATTTTTTTTCTCTACTTCCTCCGTTCTAGGTTATCCGGGTGAGACCCCTCGCAGCCAAACCGGACCCGCTATTTGCATACACTCACGAACGAACCAATGAACGACAACGGATTCCATTAATTTTCTCATCTATTCGAACCTGTACATCGCGCCAAAGCACCGCACCCAGGCTTGATAATCCTCCTCGAAATCAAAAGAGTTTTGCAAAATGCTCTAGAGCGGTGTTTTGCTTTTGCCTCGTTGCGAGGGAGCGAACGAACCCCAAACAGAGAGGCAATAAAAACTGAGCGAGGAAGAGGGGAACGAAAAAAGAGCCGATGATTATTTTGGGTTTTTGAGTGCGATTTTCGCCTCGAGAGTCTTCCTTTGTATGGGAGTGGAACTCGCGAGAGCTTTTTGAGTGTGAGTGGACGTGAGAAACACTACAAGCAATTATGAGTGTTGGACGAACTCCTCGCTGCGCGGCAAGCTCGCGCTCGGTGCTGTTGAGGATTTGCGTTGTGATTTCTGAGTTTTATTTTCACTCCTCAGAAAATCGCCGAAATCGCTTACTCATTTTCTCGCGAGGGAGTTTCTGTCAAGCCTGAACCGATCGAGTTCCGAGACGATCACCACCTCTGTCAGATCGTTCAGAAGCCTTTTACCTGCGAGCTGTGAGGGTCTCTCTATGCCGACCTACAACAACGGCTACAGCAACACGTGTGTGCGCGAATGTGAGTATGTGCAAAACCATTGCGGTTTTTGAGGTTATTGCACATGGGCGCGTCAAACGCGTGATTCGCTGTTGAGTTTGCTCTCGTTTTTTCTCATTCTCTAAACCAAAGTCACCTGTGGGTCTAGCTAGTGTCATTAGGCTGCTGCTGTGCCGATGCTGACGTTAGTGATCGCGCGGTTCAAACTTGATTGTCATCGGTTGCTACGGTGACGGCGAACAACGATCGACGGTTGCTGTAATCAGTCAGCGTTAGTTGGTGACCTCCAATTTGAGTGAATATTTTTTTCTTCAGTGTATGTGGGCACGTGTTTTCAATGGAATAGAGGTGCACTCAAGAAAAAAGCAATCGAATACCTATACTCCCAAAATGCAGAAGCAAGGTCAATGAAATTGTGCGAGGTGTGTCGTCGCGTGTATATCGTTTCTCTCGGGCATTTGGAATTCCCAATTACGCGTGGCGGTTGGCTGCAGCAGAGCGGGAAGAAGGAAAGTGAGTGGTTTGCGTTTAATCGAATCTCCAGCTGTTTTGTGTTTGGCGGTGTGATGATGCAAATGGGATAATTTATTCAGTTGCCCATTCTGCTGCTGGTTCAGGGGTATCCAGCAGGAAGAGAAATGAGAAGAAAAGCCGTTCAGTACCGACCCCGGGTGTTGGTTTAATTGGTATGTGAAGAATGTAAAATAAAAAAAAAACGGCGCAAGGTGTTTTGTGCGGTGTGTTTAACGACGACGATCAATGAATTCGTTATTTTCGACGTGCATTTGAATTTATAATTCCGAAGAAACCGATACTTCGACTCAGTAGGCCGATCATCGCTGGTGCTGAAGGTGAGTTCATTTTTTACATACAATGCAATGGAAGGTTGCAATGGTGTCTCCGGAAATTACGTATAAACTATTTCTGTTGGATTCTACATTTTGAAATATGATTGAATGCAAATCTTGTCAGATTATGGACCAGTAGTGGTGCAACCAGAAGGGACAAATTTGATTATTGATTTGAATTGATGATATTAAACTCTCCTTAAAATACTTTGAAACGCTTTGAAATTTCTCAGAAATCTTTATACTACTCTTGAATCTTCCGGAAACTTCTCTATACTCGCAGAAACCTCCTGAAGCCCCCTGAAACCCTCTGGAACCCACTAAAGCTCCCTGATACGCCTCTGACTTACCTATAAAACTCCATGTCAGTCACCTTAACTAATTCTGAAAACCCACATTGCATTATCTAATGATCTCCTATCCTAGCTTCTCTTTAAACATCGCCGTTTAATCTTCGAAACCACCTAAGATCATCCGTAAATTACTCTTAATCTCGCCTAAAGCCTGCCGGAACGCCTTGAACCACCTTGATACGTCTTAAACGATCCCCTATGAAATCCTTATATAACCTCATGAAGCCCCCTTAGAATATCCTGAAACGTTTTTGAAACTCCTGAGACTCTCCTGAACTTTCCGTAAACCCCCTAGGACCACCCTGACACCCTCGGGAATATTCATGAGCAATTTTAAATTCCCTGGAACATCTTGATACCTGTGCCCAGCTGAGGCAACTAACTGGGTGGAAGAGGTTCAGATGAACACTCCTGATTAACGCTGATCCGGCTCTCAGCTCAGTCCCCATAAGGGCCTGGGCCAACCCTCGGGTGGACTCCCTGCTTGCATAGATAACCACCAGGATCATTGGCGACTGCTTCTTATGCAGTGAGGGATAGCGGCTATGAAGGGGGGCCAACAGAAGTGACGACTACTACTAAATCCTGTTGGAGCAAACACAAAGCGGAACACACAACAGCGGGACGAGTAGCGAAGCTTTCCGGACCGGAGCAAAAGTAAAACACTTGCTAACAGTGTGACGATCACGAACGAGTGAATTTATTTTATATTTACATTCAGGACTATAAACAATAACACTATCTGACAATACACAACATGACCATGGTGTATCCATTAACATAAACGTAGTCTCGATTACGAGGGGTGCTCGAGTGCACAAATTACATATTTCCAACACCCCCTCTCAAGTCGACAACCCGAGAAATTCTTCGAAAATATCACAGATACTATCTTCAATAGTCCAAATCATCACAAAACGTACAGAAAACTTCAGTAATGTTCATCTTTTCAAGGTCAGATCGCCAGTTTTTGGCTCCAATTAAACAAAATCATCCAACTAACAACAACAGCTCTGTTTCACACAACAATAAACGTCCAAAACAGTCTAAAACTTCTCAAACATCAATCGTCACAAAACAAGGTCAAAACATAAATAGTTTTGTCTTACTACACGGAAAAATATTATAACCCAAAGAATAAGTTTTAAAAACTCAAATTTGACTAAACTGCTTAAAGTTTTAACTCAAAGTTGGGTTGTTTTCTCCCTCGCCCCACCGCAATGTTTTCGAAAACAAAGAGAGAAGCACCGCGCATCCACTGCTCTTCCGTGGAAGAAGCCAAATTTGGGTTTTCTTGAGTTAACCCAAATTTGCGTCAATTGAGCCTCCGTTGGGTGAAAATAACTTACCACTGGGTTATTTTTTTTTGCCGCTCTCAAACGAGAACTACTCACTCGCCACTATCGCTGTTTGACGCAAATTTGAGTAATTCCACGGAAGACCGGGATTGCGTCAAAACAACTTAAATTTGGGTTCATTTGTAGTTCCGTGTAGGCAACCTCGTTACCTACACGGTCTATATCGTCCACGATACTTTCTTAATACTATTTCTTCTTCTTCTTGTTCGCTTTCCTAACTTGCTCTGCACTTCATTGTCTTTCGACTTCATCACATTCTTCCGAGCATTTTCCTCACTAATCGCCTTCACGCTCACTATGGCCGCATCCGCATCACGTCGCCTGCATTCATACCAAACATCCAACTCGTACAGCTTTCCTGTATGGTGCCCGACGCTCGACAGCCACTACTTCTTCTTTCTTCACAATGTTCACTCTGTCGCCGGCAAAGTGGAACTGCAACCCGGATCTCGCCACGCAATTCACCGAAAACAAATTGCTCCGTAATCCGGGGAGGTACAACACTTCCTTCGCTTCTCATTTCTTTATTTTCCCGCCAACGTCAGCAAACAACACTACATCGCCACTGAATTCCGCCAACATCTTCTCGCCTTCGCCACGAGCACTGGCACCGGCTGCTCCAAACGTCGAATCACTTTGAAAAAAACTGGGATCCTTCACCATGTGGTCCGTGGTACCGGAGTCTAGGAACCACTGCATTTTCACCAGTTCTTCTTTTTCTTCCTTTGACGCCATGAAGCAAACGTCTGCACGATCCGAGGTACGCTTTTCTTCAACAACTACGTCTGTTCTATTATTTCGGTCTTTCACCACCTCGTACTTACTCGAACTCACTGGAAAACGCACACGACAGTCGGCTTGTTTGTGTCCTGTTTTGCCGCACCGAAAGCACCTCAAGGTTCTTCACACATGCCTGCTCGTCATGGCAACACCCTCACTTTCTCGCTCATTTTCGACCACAGGGGCCAACAGATTCTTCTTCAGATTCACATCGAGCAACCGCTTCTTCACAAACGCCAGTGTCGCACCACCGGGAAGCGTCTCGATGGCCGTCACTACCAAATCGACCGAATCGAACGACGCAGGCATTGTCAGCAACATATGGCAAATTGCATCAGCCTCTTCCACTGCCGCACCGCTCTCCTTCAACTCGCGAATCAAACGATCGAACTTTAACAAGTGTTCCGGCAAATCACTATCAGCCCCCTCTTCATATTTTAACCGGAGAAGCTGTTTTCGAATAAATAACTGGCTGGCAACACCCCAACGCTCGAACACCGCCTTTAGCGTGTCCCAAATTTGTTTCGAATTCGCGCAGTCTTTCACAAGCTCCAGCTGATTATCCGCGATGGCCGAAACGATAATCGCTTTACACTTTTTCTCTGCGGCTCTTCGCGCTACCATTTGCGTTTTCTTCTCCGTTTTCACTTGCGCGGAATCGTCGGCCATCTTACGCAACTCGTCAATTTCACCGATCTCCCAGTAGACACAATCCAGTAGCCCGTACATGTCGAGAACGGTCTCCATCCGGAACTTCTAGTTATGGAATCCGGACCCGTCGAACGCGGCGACTTTCGCTTTCTCGTCCATACCTGGACCCATAGCCTGTTGGAGCAAACACACAGCGGAACAAACAACAGCGGGACGAGTAGCGAAGCTTTCCGGACCGGAGCAAAAGTAAAACACTTGCTTACAGTGTGACGATCATGAACGAATGAATTTATTCTATATTTACATTCAGGACTATAAACAATAACACTATCTGACAATGGTCCACTGCACGAATTTATGCTGGCCTGCTTACTCTCACGGTAAATTTGACGTTTGAGAGGTGCCGACACCGCTCAAACGTCAAATTTCGTGTGAGAGTAAGCAGGCCAGAATAAATTCGTGCAGTGGACCATACACAACATGACCATGGTGTATCCATTAACATAAAAGTAGTCTCGATTACGAGGGGTGTTCGAGTGCACAAATTACATATTTCCAACAAATCCATGAACATTAGTATGGGACAAACATCAAATTCTCGCTCAAGTCGACTTTTTTGATTCCATTTTGGCCCCATATGAATTGTGCAAAATTTCAGCGCAATCGGTGAAATTATAATTTAGCGCAAGCGGTTCAAAGTTTGCATAGGATTTACTATGAGAAAAGTTCCACTTTCAGATAAAAAATCCCAGAGGTCGCCCTTTGTCTCCTTAACTCAAATCGATTTATGCTTCTTGTAGAAAAAATATTTATGAAACTTTCCTTCGAAGACCGCAAAACGATTGGATGCTTATGGAAAAAGTTATTGATTTATAATCGATTAGTGATCCAAGGAACGGCTTTTTGTTTTGTTTTATTAGCAGCACTGTAGCTGCTGCCTTGGCTGCTGCTGTTTCTGGGGGTGGTGATACCGCCCGCCACCCCCTGCAACAACGGCAGCAGCAGTGCTGCTGATAAAACAAAACAAAAAGCCGTTCGTTGGATCACTAATCGGTAATAAATCAATAACTTTTTTCACAAGCATCCAATCGTTTTGCGGTCTTCGAAGGAAAGTTTCATAAATATTTTTTCTACAAGAAGCATAAATCGATTTGAGTTAAGGAGACAAAGGGCGACCTCTGGGATTTTTTGTTTTAAAGTGCAGCTTTTCTCATAGTAAATCCTATGCAAACTTTGAACAGCTTGCGCTAAATTATAGTTTCACCGATTACGCTGAAATTTTGTACAGTTCATATGGGACCTAAATGGGATCTAAAAAGATGTGCCCTTCTTCAGATTTCAGTGTCCACAGAGCCTGCAATAAACAGTTTTGCTGTGGTTATGACTGGTCCCACTAGGCCAAGTGGGTCGAACAGGCGGGAAAGCGCAATTCGTTTCGTGATAGGTTTGTCGCCAATCGTCGGTAGGTCAATTTTGTAGCGAAGCTGATCGGTCGGAGGTTTTTGATACACTGATCACGATCTAAGTCCACGGACGTTTTAAGAGCTCTGTTGTCGAGGGGAACTTCTTCAAGGACTGCTTCAACGTTTGAGGCCCATGTTCGTTACTGGAAGCCCCCGGCAGATAGTAGGCCATCAAGCTGTCTCCGAAGTGCGATAGTCTCTTCTACGGTGTTCCCCCCAGAGAATAAGTCGTCCACATAGAAGTCCAAACGCAGAACTTCAGCGGCTTGCGGAAACCGGTCCTGCTCGTCTTCGGAAAGATGCCTAAGTACTCTGGTGGCCAGAAAGGGTGCACTAGCAGTGCCGTAAGTAACGGTTTTCAATTCGTAGGTGCCCATGGGTGTTTCCGATGATGATCGCCAAACGATTCGCTGGCGTGTGTCGAGGACTGTGGGCTTCCGTGGCCGAGCGATTAGCGGCGTCAGTCGTTTAAGTGTCTCGTAAGCCTCGGAGTGTGGGTTCGATTCCCGCTCCAGTCGGGGAATACTTTTCGCCAAACGGAAAATTCTCCACTGGGCCACTGGGTGTAATATGTGTTGTCCGTTGTCGAATGTTTGTAGTGTTCAGTCTGTAGAGGCCGCAAGGTCGAAGACTGTGTAATTGTCTTTCAATTCCAGTTATCGGAACGTTGATTTTGGTGCGTTTGACCTTGATTTGTTGAGCGAGCCGGAATCCAGGAGTGCTCTAGGGCGCTGTCCATAAACTACGTAGACTCAATTTTGACAATCTCAGACCCCCCTCCCTCTCCGTAGACTTTCTTCCATACAAAAATTTCGAATTTTGTATGGACCGTAGACTTTGGCCAGGCCCCCCCCCCGTCCCCCCTTCGAGTCTACGTAGTTTATGGACAGGCCCTAGCGGCATGCTCGGTTCCAGTGTCATTGATGAGAATGACCACGACGGTGCACCGCGGTGGCCAGAAGAACGCTTTTAGGTTTCGGACCGGACGAGGCGCAGCTGACCGGTTGCGATACTGCATAGGCATAGTTTCTGGGTTGCTCTTTTACGACGGGAACCGTGGTGGCTGGTCCAGGGTCCGAGGGCCTGGTGTTCGCAGACATCGGAGGAGCTTCACCGGTACAGAGTAGAGTGTGGTGACGACTTCTACACTTACGACAGGTGCTGGACGATGGGCATTCACGAACTTGGTGGCCCTTTCGGAGACAGTTTCGGCAAAGTTGGTGGCGTCGTACATCCTTTTCCTTGTCTTCGATGGTCATCTTCGAGAACACGGTGCATAGGTTCAAGGGATGGTGGTCGGAACAGATGAGACACTTGCGATAATTGGGCTGACTGGCCCCATGGCTGACGACGGAGCGTGAAACGGACTTCTTTGAGGCACTTTGAGGTAGAGCTTCATTCGGTTTGCTGATTGTCTGCAGGACGGTGACTCTACGCTGCAGGAAGGTCGTCAGATCGTTGTACGCTACGTTGGCTTTTGTTGACGAGTACTCTTCCCAGTCACGTCTGGTGGTCGAATCCAGTCTGCTACTCAGCAGTCGGATCAAGAGTATGTCCCAGAACTCTGTCCTCTCTCCAATCTGTTTCAGTATATTTGTCTCGAACTTCTCAACGAGCGAGTGCAACTCCGAAGCAGATTCCCTTTTTAACGAGGCGACGTACGACTGCTTCAACAAAACGGGGTTCTGGTAGTGGATTACCAGTAAGTTCCACGCCACCAGGTAGTTGTCAGCGCTGATGGTGATGGTTTGAATTAACTTGAGAGCATCTCCTGAGAGGGACGACCGGAGGTAATAGAACTTCTGGATATTGGAGAGCTCATGCGACGAGTGGACGAGAGACACGAACAAATCATGGAAATTAAGCCAACTGTCGAGTTGGCCAGAGAATACGGGCAGCTTCACGTCGGGAAGTCGTACTGAGGACGAAGTTGGCGGAGCTTGTGCAGGTGAGCGGGGGGGCAGTCGGAGAAGCAGGGTCCGTAGGTTTAGTGACGGAAAGTAGGAAACCCTTCACGTGGAAGAAACTTGACTCGAAATCCGTTCGGATCTTCAGATATTCGTTCAGGCTTTCATCGTCCAACGACTCGAGTTCCAGTTGCGTTTCGTTGACGTCATTCCAGAGGGTCACCAGGTATTCCAGACGTACCGAGACTTGGTGTGAATCCTGTTCTTCCTGGTATTCATCCACGAAGGTTTTGATTAGATTGAATGAAGTCAACAGGCTCTTCAGGCGTGGCCTAAGGCTCTTCAGGCGTGCCCTAAGGCTCTTGATGCGTCGTTCCGTTGACATCGTGGCGGAGTAGTGAAGATGACCAGGAAGTGGAGGGTTCTGGAAGGTGGAAGACCGCGCAGCTCAAAAGGGAAGAGTTATAGGTGTTGGAACGATAATTACCTTTGAAAGGCAATTTCTATGCCTTGTACAAGAGAATGTTCTAGACGACAACCTTCTTGGCACGTGGCGAGAGTGGAGCGTAGCGAGATGACCGGTAAACGAAAGAATCTTTTTAATGCAATTGGAATGCCTTGTATTTAATAATAAACATCCTAACGGTTAACTTCCTTGGCACGTGGCGGGCGTAAATCTGGCGGGTTTAACGGAGGTTCCGGGCTGGCGGACTAGCGGAGTTCACGCGTAATCCGGCTAGAAGGACCAGTGTCGTAGCTCAGCGGATATAACACAATTTTATTTCAGATATCTTTCTTTTTCCACACAGACGTTCAGCTTCAGATAGATAGCACACTCTACAAAGGTTATCCCAACTAACAATCGCCAGCCGCAAACAAGCATGCATGCTGAATTGTTGCTTTATAATAGTAATTATAGCTGAACTAAAATTATGCTGTACACATTACTGTACAAACGCTATTTCAATTGAAAAGGTAGCCAATGTTCAACATTTCGTATTGGTATTAACAATGATAATTTAAAACACTTTTCAAGCGTTTGATAAGATTTTTCTTCGACTCGCAGAAGTTCCTCTACAACATAGTTGAACAACACTTTTTTATGCTTCTTGTTAAGCTCATGTAAAAATTAGCACATGTATTTGTATAATGTGTTTTTCACAAGTCAAACAAGCGCTTTTGTTTCATCATACTTCGACTTAGAGTACATGATGAAAAACACGTGTTTTTTACTGAACAACAGCTGAATTAATCTGTTGTTCAGTCGTTAACCATCATGTCTGTGATAATTCACCACTGCTGAACAGGAGTCGAAGTCTGATAATTATTAAACCACGGAAGTTTATGTTTTGATTTGAGCGCTGCAATTCATCATCTCTAGGATGGCGCAGATAGGAAGGCATGCGGCTGGCAATCGACGGGTCTCGAGTTCGAATCTGGATTTAGGTAAATTTATGTGTAGTTATTATTTCACAATATTTGTTCACAGCATTAAGTTCCAATCATGAACTCTCGTGGAAATCGAAAAATTTTGCATTTTATTCATTTTTAATCATTTTTTGCTAAAGCTGAATAACAGCTGTACTATATAGTTGTAAAAAGATTTCACAACTAACAGTTCAGTTGGTACACAACACTATGCTCTATAGTTTCTCCAAATTTGTGTGAACAAAAACCGAACAAAGGTTGTGCCTGAAAATTATCCAAATGTTATTCAGCATCATGCTGAATCAATTCGTCGTAAAAGTGCTTGTAAAATGATTGATTGTTAGTTGGGATGTTCACTAGTTCACTCAACTTTATTCCTTTCTTCACTTTTCTTAATTAACTTCTTTATTGCTTTTCTTAAACTTTATTCCACTTTCTAATAATTTTTAATTCAAATGCACTACGAAACTAGTATTACAGTTCAAATGAATTTGGTTCCACCTATCGGTTGACTCGAAGACGAACGAAGAAGAGTTCTGCGAAGCTTCCTTATATAGGTGCCACTTGACGGAAGTCGACGTCACAAGGAAATACGTCAAAACGCAAACTCTTCGCAACTTCGTCGATTAAATGATCGGTGAACGAGGGAATGGCCGCTGAAGAGTGTATTCACTTGTTGACGTACAGGTGTCGCTATTGTCGTTTTCTCGCATGCGCGAACACAATATTTTGCATTTTAACGCTTCGAACGATCTTCAAGTATAGGTTCAAGTTGTAGTATATCGAGTATTTTAAGTGCTACAATAATGGTTAAGCACGCTGTAATGTTACTATTGTACCTCAACACCCACTAAATGCAACTACATTAGTGGTCTAATAACACTTAGCGCGCTCGGCACGGTTCCATCATGCCGCTTATAGTGTTGCCATATATAATGCTTAGTCTGCTAAACCCAGTTATCTGGTTGTAGGGTATGGGAGCTCAAGCTTCAACCACAGACAAACAGACGGAACACTTGCAAAATTTCCATCGACCACGCTTTTAACGATCATTTTAAATTTTCATAGTTGTGGCTTTCACAGCCAGAGGCGCGCACATTGTTTTTCTATGTGTTTGACGCTTCACACTAGCGCCTTCTGTTGACGATACTGCACAACACAGTGATTCGTGCAACTTTTCCACCAGATGATGGTAGTGTGAACTGGGCGAAGGATTTCCATAAAAATCGTCCAAGGTGTTACGTCTGTTTGTCTGTGCTTCAACCATCAATGCAGGAAAACATTACTTGATTTACAACATGAGTGATCTATATATTTGATAATTAATCGATCGATCTGTGTTTTAAAATGTAGCTTACAATATACAAGCTTCTAGTCCAAATGCATAATGATAGTTCAGTTTCGTTTTATTCAGGATTTGTTCAAGCAGTTTATATTTTTTTGTAAAGTTAAACTTAGAAGTTGAATTCTATTGTGAGAGCATTGTTTTCAATGGTTTTGTGCCCAGAAAACATTGTAAGAAAAATCGATTAATTGATTTGAGTAGGTCCTCAAAACTCAAAAAATAAATCATTTAGTCTTAACAGCCGACTTCAAAACTTCTGTATAGCTAATTGGACTTCAATTTGTTGCGTGGTAGCGCCTTATGAGAGACTCATTTGTACTTTGTTGGATACGTGTATGTGATGATCGAATTTCTAAAACAAAAATCTCATTGCAACCGGATCTACCACCATGATACACAACTAAATAACCCACTTAGCAAGACTTGTTTTCGCACCGATCCGAACCGAACTTGATGCTGAGTTTTTGCTCCCTGTCATTCACAACTCCTCGTCGTGAGTTCAATCGTTCATTCCTATTTTACAAGCACAAAAAAAACTTCGACCTAATCTCTCAGAACGTGATCTACGCAGGTTCCGTGGCATGCTGACAGAGCCAATCAATTAAAGATTTGCTGCTGAGGTGAACGAGCAGGTGAGTGAGGAGCAGTGACTGGTGAGTTTTGTTGAAGGTTGACCAAAGAATAAGAATATCAAGAATGCCCACTCCGCTGAAGCTCAGGGGGACACCACCGCAGCGCTATCTGCGGATAAAAGTTCAACCTTCATGCGGTAGTGTGCGTTACTGATTATATGCGGATGCTTAAACATACGTACACCACCTTCTCTTATGACAAATCACGAACACTGTTAAATAGAGCTTCCACCTTGAAACGCTTAGAGAACGCCACTTGTCTTGTCACTTTACGTTTACATAGAAAAAGACAAGAGAGGGCATTCTTTATATTTTTATTCTTTGAGGTTGACGCACAACGATAATCTACGAAATTCCGTATGGCTTAGCTCAGCGTTCGGCGTCGTCGTGCCTCTAAATAGTTGGCACTAAGTACCCGGTGACCAGCAATAATATTCTCACCTAATTAATCATAATTGCTCAATTTTCGAGTGGTTATTGCGCCCAAGATTGCGCCATTGAGAGTGTAAGTATCGCTTTTAAGGAATCGAGAGCAGTTACTGAAGAATACATTTTCGGATTTCATTTTGATTTGTTGTGGATTGAAGATGAAGTCATCCTTGCTTTTCTAGAAATTTACTATTAAAAGGTTTCTGTGGTAATGAACTCCGATCAAAGTATGCCGCTGCTGCTCTGTATCGCAAGCTCGCAAAAGACAAGCAATCATCGGCGAACCTTTGAACGATCACTCTACCTACACTAGGCTAGAGTTCAAGGAAGACAACTCGATCCACTTGTCTACTCCGACAGACAGAATATGTACTTCCAAACTGGCGCAGGTTACTTCGATTGCGTTCTAGTCATCTTTTAGGCTACGACGACGACGGTCAACGTAAAGCAAGTGCACCTTGTTAATTTTTTTTTCCAGCGACAAGAGGTTCTGATTGTGGGCGATCGCGACAATAGAAATACACTAGAACTCCAATGGCGCTGATGTCACTTTTCCTATTTAATTAAATTGATAACTCTAATTGTAATTAATCATCGTTTTTAAGTATTCATCTTGTAAAGGATATTTTGTTTTGGTAAACAAAATTTATTTGACACTTCTAGTACCGCTAATGACGCTGTAAGGGCGTGGCAAACTAGATGTTAGTCACACGAACAGCCCCGACATTGGACTTCTGTGGCTAGTTATTCTACTATCGCGACAGACAACTCAGACTCGACGCTGCAATGGCGGTGATCAGCAGTGATCCGCCTGCAGGCAGCTTGTATGTCAGTACAGTAGATTTGACAATCTCGCACAAAGTCTAACAAGATCACAAACGAGTCCATATGGGTCCTGCTGAACCGGCATACTCAGTACTCGTGGGTGAGTAGGCTTGTGCAAACAACAAAGGAGTGCGCTGCAGCAGCTCGTTAAATGGCTTGCTGCGTGATCGCTCCCTCTGTAGTTCCGGCGATCAGTGAAGACGGCGGCAGCGGTCAACAAAAAAGAGGAAAACATAAATTTACCACTAAATACGTTTATCTCGTTCTCTACAGCTTCGCTTATTTGTACTCGCTGACTGACGCGTTTGCTACCGGTGACCCTCCCTCGTGATTTACTCTCAAGCTCATAGGTCTGTGCGATATGGGACGGGGGTATAGAGCGCACGGGGTAGACTGAGTCTCTGAAGTCGAGCGAAACGAACGTGTGACGGGATTTACAAACAACTCGGAACCACCCTCGATCGATCGAGAGTGATCGAGAGGTGCAGCTCAGCTGCACTTGACCACTTGAAAGTTACTATTGGGTTTCTTGTTGATGTTTAGACTACTGTGATAATTTGAGAATCCACTGAATCATCATTTCCCAGCGACATTTCACACTAATCAAGCTGATTTTGTTTACCTGCTGTGCATCCGACGCCCCTTTGATGAAATCAACGGAACTTGTGTATGCCAGCCGCTGCGAAGTCGTGTGCGAAATTCGACTGTGATGACAGTAATTTCGGACGAGTCTAAATGGGTGCAAATGTCGCAATACACAGCCCACTCCGTTCGGTTCCACTCTCCGCGATCGTTAACAAACTTACGACGCGAGGTTAGACGAAGCTTCGCGCAATGCAGAATCTTCCATTCCAGCAGGGCAGCCGAAGCAAATTAACATATCAATAGATAATTTACGACGTGGCAAAAGGTGGTAGCCGCAACGTCTGTCTGCATTAGCGTCACCTCAAGTGGCTGACTATACGGTTGATTGCATGCGCGAATGAATTAAAGAGTAGAGGTAAATAAGGATCGACCTACCCACACACGCGGCGATCGTTGTTTACACATCTTACGCCATCATCAGTTCCGCCGCCGCACCGGCCTACTACGATCTCCGACGACGACACCGATCAACGACGACGATGACGACTCACGTGAGTTCCGTTTTTTTTTTTTCGTTTCGCATCGTAGCAGGCCTTGACCTTAGGGGTCGGCTCCTAATGCGATCAGTAGGCCGGTACCTGCTCCAATAACGTGTACGTACACACGAACATGTTTAAGATGAGAACCCACGTAGACTGGTATGAGCGTTCCTTCCATTACGATCAGGATACCGTTCAGCTAAAATTAGACGGTGTCATTGACGTACGAATGTTTGTTGGAATGATTCTTCCAATTTCCGCCTATCATGAATCAGTTTTTCGAACATGGTGTAATCCCTTTGATCGGCTAATTTGATTCGGACTTTGTGGCATCCCGCTGTAAATACTAATTACAGATTTTGATCTTGATTGAGAGATGCGAGAATCTGAAATAACGAGTTATACGAGGTATACGATGGTGAGAAATCGACATCTCACTTCTCGCGTCACCTTGGCTTGGACTGCTTTGATTACAGTTTTTCTTATTGGAACAAAATCCATACACACCTAATCAGGCATTTTTAAAAAGTGCTATGGTGAAACAGTGGTTCCGGGACGTTGGCCACCGGAAATCTGATGCACAGGTAACCATGTCGAACATGTAGGGGATTGCCAGCCAGTGTTTGAATCTGAGTGAATATGAAAAAAATATGATGTTATCAGTGCCAGCCACCACTACGAACGAATACGTAGGGGTAGGCGGGGCATAATGAGCAGCTTAAGCATTTTGCCACCAAATCCAGTAAATTAAGTGCAACCAATGTGTAATTTTAACGTTCAATCCTCATCTGAACCTTAACTGACAAAAGCTAATCGTTGAAACTCCAAATAAAGTTATAAATGTTGTTGAATTTTATGTTTGAAAAAAAAAAACGTATAAAATCGCGAGTTGCGTTTTGGGGGTGGGGCATAATGAGCACCCTAGGTGGGGCAGGATGGTCAATATCAGTTTTGTAAACAATCAAATGCTAACTGACTATTCTTGTCAATGATAAAGCATACCGGCAACAATCAATGAGAATTTGAAGGGATTACGGGGCTTAATTTGTAGGGAACTGTGGGGTTCCAATGAGTCTTCTTATGAGGAATGTTTAAACGGTGATAAATACAGATACTGAAATTTTAAAGCTAATAAATTGAAAGTTATAGACAAAACCTTACTATATGCATCAAAACAGAGAAAACCAAAATTGAAATTTGTTTATTGAAGATGTTTACCATTTTCATTATTTTTTCACTAGTTGCTCATTCTGCCCCACCCTACTACCAACTCTTTGAAGCATATATTTTCAACAAAATAATTATTCAAATAGTTGAAAAGTGTTACAAATACATTTCATTGGCCTAGGGAATATCAAGAAAATCGATAGATGCCCACTAAGTTGTGATTTCGATACCAAAAACCTTATTTTAGGTCACCTGATTCTTATAATATTTTCCCAGTACATGACCACTTTACGCATTTTGATAAATTTTTCAAGGTAAACAGATTTTTTGACTAATGTTTTGTCATCAACTCATTGGATTTTAGATAATAAGGCTACAATCAAGCAATTTGTTATGTTAATTTGAAGATTTACAGTGAAAATACAAGGTGCTCATTATGCCCCACCTGCTCATTATGCCCCGCCTACCCCTAAAGTGAGCAAAGAAACACAAAATCAGATGTGACCGCTGTTATCGCTTGCTGCGGTGAGGAAGAAGATACACCGGCTAAGGGGCTGTCCATTTATTACGTAAGGGAAATTTTAGGATTTTTCGACACCCCCTCCCCCCCTTGTAAGATTTTTTGTATGAAAATGCAAATATTTTTGTATGGCGCGTAAGATTTCTCAAACCCCCCCCTCCCCCCATAAACCCTTACGTAATTAATGGACAGCCCCTAAGTGAAAGGTTTAGAGAGACGCACGCCGCTGAACCATTCGACACTGATTCTTCATTAGGGCCTAACTGACATTTTCGTTTTCTCTTCATCGATCCTCTCTTTGTGTTATTACGGAAAGTGTATTAAGTTTTCCAAAGATTTTTTGGTTGAAATGCGAAGACGACGACTACATCTTGCTCCAGAAACGAAAAGAATAATGATTTTGTTTGTTTTGATCAAGTTATTAGCGAAAGAGAGAGTCGACGAAGAGAAATCGATCAAGTCAGTTAGGCCCTTAAGAAAAATCATTGTCGCATTGTTTCTCACTCTCAGTTATGATTTGCACTGCTCTTGCCTCCATTTGCTTCCAATCGCTTTGGGTTGAAAAGCATCGATCAAAGAGGAACAAAGTTTGTTCAACAAATTTAGCTTTGTTTGGGAAACCCCGTTTCACTTTTCAAGCACTGGGTGTGGTAACCGACAAAGTTAAATTTTCTTAAGGACAGACTTGTTAGAATCCCAACATGGCCGCCACAATGTCCGGCTTTGGCACCTACTCACGATTTCGAGGGCACAAATCTCTTCGTAAACAAAACCAACGCACCTGAGTATCTTATTTTAAGTTAATTATAAGTGAGCAAAAATAGAATAATAAAATGCATTGTTGTTTGAAGCTTGCTTCTTGAGATTTGTGCGTCTGAAATTTTGATGCACTGTTGAAGCGGGATTTCATGACGTTTGTTTTTAAAGCCAACCTCTAATTTCGCTGTAAATATCAATAGCATCCGTTTACATTACATTTTGTCAGCAGTTTGGGTAGAGATTCACTTGCGCTTATTCCCGTCATATAAGATGGAAAATAACGAATTACATATTAGATAAAGAAGGAAGATATTTAAACTTTACTTTTGTCAATAGCTCATTAGATGGAAGCAAAAAGATTTATATTATCAATCATCAGCCCCAGGTAGTACTGAACACCGAATAATTACGTAAAATTTCACGTTTCAATTTCACAATTCACATTTTTTTTTTCGTCTTGCGTATGCCGAAAGCAACCGCACCAAAGCAACAGCTAGCCAAATTCTTCTTCATAACCTTTCAGTTTTCACATCGTCAGATTTAATTTTACACCAACCTTCAATTTACACCGCACAAAAGCTCTGTGGCACTTCGAAGTTGGTTTTCACTGCTGCACCATGCAGCGGTAGCCGCTTAACTATTGAAATAAATTGCTTTTTTCCGTCGGTAGATTGTAAACAAAACAGTTGCCTTCATCCTTGCAAAAGTGTGCGTGGGATTTCCGCATACGAAACATCGTATTTCACAACCACAAAGAATCATTGTACTGTGATGGTGCTTTCTGATCTAGTAAAACTGCGTCTAAATATCTCAATTTAAAAGCTTTCTGCTCAATCACACTTTGAACACACGATTTGATTTAGATTGCGAAATATTGTATGTTGCTTTCATAACAATACGCGCTGCCAACTTCCAGTCGGCATTTCTGAATCATCGCAACGAATCAAGCACCACCTACCTTTGCTGCTGTTTGGATTCAAATCGTCGCGCTCGATAGGGGGGAAACCGTCAATATTTGACTGACTTTACGAATAAAAACTCACTATTTTCTGGCCATCTCATGTACCATTGCGTTACGTAGAATTACGTAGAATGACAATGAGGCATTAGGCGAGGTCCAAGAATAAACTCGATTATTATTGGTCGGTGCTAAGGAAGACGAAGATTAGATAAATACCCTACCTAGGTGTCTAAAAAATTATGTCTGACGTTATTTTGAAATCCAAGATGACGGTTTCCGGTTTTTGAAAACCCATGTAAACCCATGTAATATAAGTTTTATTGGGAACGAGCTCGTCGAGTAAATGTGGGAAACCGATGCGATGATAAGCGCCATTTTTAAATCCACGTTAAGTTGAAACACATATGAATTTGAATCTGAACTTGTTGTCAATTTGAAGAAAAAAAAATCCACTTTACCGAAGCTGTCAGCCTACTGATTTTCTTCGTGATATCAACAATCAGCTTAAGGATACCTGGGATACGAAGCCAATGATCATTATTTGTTGTTGCTTTTCGAACTTTTATTCGGCCACGTTTTTTTACGGCTGCGGTAGGACTCTGCGGCTACCGCAGAGTGGCAAGTTTTCTAAAAAACGCAATACATATTGATTTTCAAATTGTTTTATGTACATGTACGTAGATGTGGCAATACCACAGACAAACAGACATACTACTTAGAAGAAAATTGCTTCCAAAAAAAAATCGTTTGGCATCTCACTAGCACCCTCTATAATGCTCAATCCGAAGCACTCATTTGCACGTGTTGTTTTCCTCGGCTCGATGTAACAATTTTGCAGGTGACGACTCCCCCGAGGCGTCATCCATTCATAAAACATGAATGAAGGTTCATGATTGAGTCATTTTATGTAAACATTGATCGGCGTCGCGTTCATTTCACTGCAAAATTGAGGCACAGCAGCGCCACCATGACACATGCGAGCACAGTCCGAACCACACTATATTTTCAAAATGACCGTTAAATCGTGCGATGATTCCGATTTGAGTAGTATGTCTGTTTGTCTGTGGCAATACTCATGAAGTTTACACGCCTCAATGTTTCACATTCCTTAGTAATTGCTCTTCATTTTTCGTTTCTCATTCCTTACTGTCTACTATTCACTCCTAATTCTTCATTGATTCACACTTTTCGCTCCAAACCGATTCACTTTATATACGTATTCTCTTTTCAATTTTCATACCTACTTACTTCTCATTCACTCATCATCTCGGATTCTTCACTGCTCACTCTTAATTCCTCACTTTTCACTCCTCACTTTATCACACTCCACACTCCTCATTGCCCAGCCCTCACTGTTCGACTATCTCTCTGCACTTCTCATCTATCACTCCACACTACCCCACTCCTCTTTCCTCACTCCTCACCTTCACTCATTCATCATTCCTCAGTCTTCACTGCTTATTCATCATTACTCACTCTTCATTCCCCGCTTCTCATTCATGCCTTATCACTCGTAACTTTTCATTGCTTATTTTTCTCTGCTTCACGTTCTTTATTGTTCATTCCCCACTGCTTAATTCTTACTCCTTATTCTACATTGCGTACTTTTCACTGCTCATTCCTCTCTACTCACTTATAACTACTCACTCTCCATTACTCACACCTCATCCCGATATGATCACATCTCACTCTTCACTGCTCAATAATTAGTAATCACTGCTCACTCCTCGGTGCTCACTGCGTCACACTTTTCACTGCTGAAGAGATGATGAAGAGTGTGTATCATTCACTGCTCACCTCACTGCTCGCCAATCACAGCTCACTCGTTACATATAATGCCAAACTCCTCACTTATTACTATTCATTTAATTTATTTAGTTCAACATCAAATTCATGATAACACTGAATCAACAATTTGCCGCCATAATACTCGATTTGCAGCTGCAGTTCTCCAACGTCGGTCACGCCCAACGCTCGCCAGATCACGCCTTGTGCTCTCTGCGCTCCACGCCTTCTTGAACCAACCGGATGGTTAGCAAACACCAACTTTGCAGGGTTGTTTTCCGGCATTCTTGCAACATGCCCTGCCCACCGTATCCGTCCAGGGGAAAGACACTGTGCAAACGAGAGTAACTCTGAGAAATTCTGAGTAACTCTTTTCACCAATGATCGACGAAATTTGTTGAAAAACACCCCTAAAACTGCAAAAAAGGCGAGATATCGGGCAATATTGTTTTGATTTTACGATGAATCAGGCAACACCGAAGTAAAAACGAGAGCAATCCGGAGGAATACTGAGTAACTCTGTGAAGGAAAATGTACTCTCCAGCACAGTGTCTTGTCCCAAGGTCCAGCTTTAGCCACTTTCAGGATGTTGGGTTCACCGTAGAGTGCAGCGAGTTCGTGGTTCATCCTTCGCCGCCACACACCGTTTTCCTGCACGTCGCCGAGGATCGTCCTTTGCACGCGTCGTTCGAAAACTCCGAGTGCTTGTAGGTCCTCCTCGGGAATCGTCCATGTCTCGTGTCCGTAGAGTACCACCGGTCTTATTAGCGTCCTGTACATGGTACATTTGGTGCGGGGGTGAATCTTTTTTTGACCGCAGTTTCTTCTGGAGCCCGTAGTAGGCACGACATTCACTTATGATGCACCTTCGTATTTCACGGCTCACGTTATTGTCAGTCGTTAGCTAGGAACCGAGGTATGCGAATTCTTCTGCCACCACGAAAGTATCCCCGTCTATCGTTACATTCCTTCATTTGAACAAAAGCTGAGCACAAGAGGTACAATCATTTATTCAGCTACTAAACATCTAATTTTGGTGATTTTATTCAACCTTAAGTAATCAATTTAATTTATTAATTGTGTAGAAATAAAATAAAAACATTTTCTTGGGCCTATTTCTACCATTAGCCGGGTCTATTTCCAAAAGAGATGTTTAGAAATGTATAAATTAATCTGTGGGAAAACTGGGAATTGAACTCGGAGCTCCTTATTTATAGTCACTCACCTTAGCACCTACACCACACACAATTGTATACATATACTCGAAAACAAGGGTATTACTTGTTGTGTCTGAATAGTCAAGAACATAATTTGAACTAAGTCTGTATTGAGGCTCAAGAAGCGATGTGGACTTAACGAAAGCATGCTTGGGTCAGCTGTCACAAAAATATTTGATTTTAGGTTGAGCAACAGATGAATAATTCTGCATGTTAGTGTATGTTTTAAAGCTGGTTACACAGATGAATAATATTCTATTCAACTTGGTATTCAGCTATCTATGTACTGTTGATTAAAGAGGTTGAACAAACCATATTTCAGACCAATATTCAGCTGTCATTGTGTTCAGCCATTGACATCATTAACCAGTTATTGTTCAGCTGATACTCTCACTGTTCAGCATTCATTGTAACTTGGGTTTGCTGCTTCACGTTTCAGGCGGGTGTACAGTTCTGCCACCGTTCAAATATTCTAGCAATAATACCCATGTCATCCGCAAAACAGACAAATTGGCCGGATTTCGTGAAGATCGTGCCCCGGCTGTTGAGCCCGGCTCGTAACATAATACCTTCCAGCGCGATGTTGAATAGTAGGCAGAATGTTTAATTCTACATTGCTCACTTCTCATTCTTCATCATTTGTTGTTTTTTTTTGCATGTTAGTTTTATGCACCTTTTTAAAAGAGAGAAAGCTATACACTAGCGTGGGACACAAAAAGACATTTTACTCCTGTACACTTTTTGAGTTCCATTTCGGCCCCATATCAACTGTGCAAAATTTCAGCTCGATCGGAGTTACTTTATTTTAGCGCCAGCCATTTTAAGTTTTCATACGATTTACTATGGGGAAAATCACCTTTTCAAAGAAAAATCGCTACAGGTTGCCCCTTATCCTCTAAAAATAAATCGATGAATGATTTCTGTTGGAAATATTACGAGGAACCAACTCTCCGAAGACCGCAAAACGGTGTAAGGCATGTTGGAAAAGTTATTGACTGAAAACCAAATGGCATGCAAATGCTGTTTAACATGTAAGGAATAACAATAAATAATAAAATCACGTAGTTTCATGGATCGGATGAGGCTTAATAACTTTTTCCACGAACGTCGCATCGGTTTGCGGTCTTCGAGGGTCTGATTCCTCGTGGAATTTTCAACAGAAATCATGCATCGATTTATTTTTAGGGATCTAGGGGTGACTCCTAGCGATTTTTCTTTGCAGAAGTAAAATTTTCCATAGTAAATCGTATGAAAAACTAAGAATGGCGGGCGCTAAAATATAGTTTTCCCGATCGATCTGAAATTTTTCACAGTTGATATGGGACCAAAGTGGAACTCAAAAAGCATACAGGAGCTAGAGTTTTTCAATTTTTTTGTATTTTCCCATATAAACCATGTACCAGGCTACTACACACATATTGTGCATAAGAATATTTAATAATTGCGGGAGCTATTGCAACGGAGGCCAGCGGGTGTTTATAGGTGAGAACAGAGGAAGATTGCAGGGGCATTTCAGGGGGTCCCGAGGGGTTTCGTTTCAGCGGAGTACCAGGAGACCTCAGGGAGGTTTTCGACGGTCTGAAGGAGTTTTCGAAATAATTGCAGAGAATTTGAGAGCATTTTGACGGGTTTTGTAGACATTACAGGTACGTTTTCGGGGGTACGTACTTGAGGGTTTCTTTCGGCCTTGCAGTATTCAGTGTGCAATCAAAACGACGTTTGATTGCACACCTAAGACTGCAAGGCCGAAAGAAACCCTCAAGTCCAAGAATCAACAGTCGATAGCATCCACAGAAGTACGTTACATGGGGTCCGAGTGGTTCTTAAGAGGGTTTCGGAGGCATTTCAGGAAGTATCAGAGCATTTTAGGGTGGCTTTAGATGCATTGCGGAGGTATGTTTGGGTGTTTTGGAAAATCTCAGGTGCGTCACATAGGGTCCGAGGGGGTTTAAGGGGGATTCCGGAGGCATTTCAGGAAGATTTCGAGGCGTTACAGAAGCGTTACGGAGGAGTTTTCGGGAGTTTCGGAGTCTCTAAGGTGTGTTACTTGGGGTCCAAGGGGGTTTAAGGGAGATTTTAGAGGCATTTCAGGAAGTTTCATTGCATTTTTGACGAGATTCAGAGGTTTTATGGAAGTGTTACGGAGGAGTTTTCGAGGGTTTCGAACCGTCTCAGGAGCGTTACATGGGGTCCGAGGGGTTTTAAGAGGGATCTTAGAGGAATTTCAGGATGTTTCAGAGCATTTTTAGAGGCCCATCACTACGAACCTGACCTAAAATGCCTCGAAACGCCCCTGAAACCTCCGTAATCTCATTGGAACGCCCTTGAATTCATCATAATCAATTTGAAATGTCTTTGAAACCCCTATGAATGCATTTATTAGTATTAAAAAACGATCAAATCTGACTATATTTACCACTATACACTTGTAGTTTCAAGGAAAATTAACGAAATCAAAACATTTTTTCCATTTGTGCATGCATTACCAAAGATTACATTCCAGTGACCAAAGAACTTTTTCATGCAAAGGAGCAAAAGTTATTGAACTAAGAACGTGGAAGTATGCATTTTTGACCCATTCTCACCACCCAACGACGGGACTTATAACTCATACAATTTTCAAGATAGCATCATACTGTTTTCTGAAAAATTGTAGTCGCATTTTGCCATGCAGTTTCACAACAAGAGCAATAAGAAACCCGCGCAATTCTGCACAGTCGTAAAACAGTCGCCACATACTTGAGTAGCTGCTCAGTGTAAAATAACACTGAGTTCGAACTGAAATGAATGAATCGAATGGATAAAACCAGTGCTTCCCAAACTGTGCGCCGCGGCACCCTGGTGCGCCGTGAACATTTCGCTAGTGCGCCGCAGGTTCCTGAGCCAAAACGAAAAGAGCAATATTACTCAATATGGGAACGTCGTTTTTCTGTTTTATGTAGCTTGGAATTGTTGCTTCACGACATTTTTCCAAAATTTATCCCAACCTTAGAATATTCTATGGAATTTCTGGTATCCTCTAAAAACATTTTGACTTTTATCAAATTTTAAAATTTTTGGATTTTTGAAGCATTTTTGTTAAAGACTTGAGTTTTTAGTAGTGCCAACAGAAAAATATTATTGAAGTTCTTTCTAGAATCATTTCCGTCAGTCTCATTATGTTTATGTAGTCTCCTGCTTTTCGGGACGATAATTTTTACTAGCATCACTTTCACAGAATAAATCGGAAAATTATAGGTTTCGTGCAAGTAGGTCACATTTCAAAATTGATTATTTTTTAGATCTTCATGGAATTTGATGGAAAAAATATGTAACTTTTGATCTCCTAAGACCCGTTTAAACGTATGGTAATGATCATTAGTATAGTCATTAACATTCTAATTTTGTATATAAGTTTGCTGAAATTTTACAGACTACATTCCTAACTTACCATCTTTGAAAGTTTTGTAATTCCAGCAGAAATCTAAGATTTTCATTTTTTGATTCTGTAAAATCATTTTATAGCCGGAATTATCAAAGTAGGCATTGCAATAGTTTTACTGTTTCTGGTTGAATTATTAGGAATCAATCAAGGAATCTTTGATTATAGATGTTTTTGTCATATTTTTAACCTTATGCTATAAATAAATGACTTTTGAAATCTAACAAATATTTATGAAATCTTAAGCAATTTTTCTTTAAAAAATATGTTGATTCCAGAAACTGAACTTTGTCGGTGCGCCGCGACATTTTTGAAAATTTGAAAGGGCGCCACGATAGCAAAAAGTTTGGGAACCTCTGGATAAAACGATTGGGTTGGGCGGCACCGACTGACTTCGATTCGATACCAGATCAGAAGTTCAGAAGTCAAGTTCGAAATGCCATGTTCACCGCAATTCAGGTGCGTCTTGTCTTCGATCGGTTCGGTACCATATTTTCCTGTTTCTTCACGGTTGCTCTTTCGAGGACTTCTTTTGCTTCTGTGCTGCGGTTATTGCTGCAACGATCAGAGAGAGCAGTAGAATCGGCCGACCATCCAAACAAAGTAGGCCATTTGCGATTGTCGCGTCCGTTAAATGTCTTCTTTAGAGTGCACATTCGCTCGATATGGTAGTAGGCTTTGATTTGTTTTATCGTAATTGAATGGAAGGTCTCCGTGCTGGCTACTAGATTGCGCGACATAAATGTCGTAGTAAGGCGGATAAATGGCATTTGTTCCGCTTGAACAATTAAGCGAAGTGATGGCAAGAATTTTCCTGAACAATAAAACAAGCAAAATATTTGACGGTCCTGCCATGTACAACGTATCGTCGCAATCCGTGTGTCTCATAAAAATTGATTTCCAAGCAATTTCAGGTTCATAAAATTATCCTCAATTAACACACACCACACAATCACCTGAAATTGACATCCTGCCGCGCGAGAATCGGTGCCCAACAACACACACTGACCACATTTCCCAAGAGCCATTCCAAGCACGGAAGGTAAACAACTCCATCGACCACTCTCAAGAGAGGGGTTTGTGGGGGTACAGGAACCAAACGGTAATATGACGGAACTCTTTTTTGCAAAAATGCTTCTATCTTCTAGACTTCTAATCTTCTAGTCTTCTAGTCCTCTAGCGTTCTAGTGTTCTAGTTTTCTAGTGTTCTAGTCTTCTAGTCTTCTAGTCAAACAGACGTCTCACTCTACTCACTTCTCATCGTTACCCTTTTTAACGGTTAGTTCAAATATTTTGTTGTTCGCAAATCACTCAGTTACGGCGCTCGCATCGTTTTCGCTCCTGTTTGACGTTTGCTCATTACTGTCACCTACTGAGTAATTTGCGTAACGCAGCCTGGTTAGCAGTGGGCGATTATGTTTTCGTGACGATGGTTTTTATCGCAATTTGTTCCAAGTGATACGTCTGTTTGTCCGTGCTCCTAGTCTTCTAATCTTGTAGTCTTCTAGTCTTCTAGTTATCTAGTCTTCTAGTATTCTAGTCTTCTAGTCTTCTAGTCTTCTAATCTTCTAGTCTTCTAGTCTTCTAGTTATCTAGTGTTCTAGTCTTCTAGTCTTCTAGTCTTCTAGTCTTCTAATCTTCTAGTCTTCTAGTCTTCTAGTCTTCTAGTCTTCTAGTCTTCTAGTCTTCTAGTCTTCTAGTCTTCTAGCCTTCTAGTCTTCCAGTCTTCTAGTCTTCTAGTCTTTTAGTCTTCAAGTGTTCTAGTCTTCTAGTCTTCTAGTCTTTTAGTCATCTAGTCATCTAGTCTTCTAGTCTTCTATCTTCTAATCTGCTATCTTCTATATTCTTAATTCGTCTAATCACATATCATCTATGCTACAACTTTTGTCTTTCATTTCCTATTTTCTGCCTTTCTAGAGAAGCACTTCACCCAAATCTCCCTCCACGCTTGCTTGATGCGAACAAGGCTTGCCGCTCCGATGGAACAAGGATCCTCTCCCAACGCAACAACCAAACAGAGGGAGCCATAAAAATCAGAGAAATATCGATTTATGAAGGGAGGTTGTTGGTTGCTGGCTTTCAAAATTGCAATATGAATGAATGGATGGAACAAAACGATCGACAACGTGTGCCACCTGGTATGGCGCCGCCGGTCGCCATCGCCGTTCGTTTTCGATCGCGAGCCGCGAATACGACGAGTATCTGTGTCGATGGAAGTCAAAACATCGCGGACCGGTAGATTCAGTCGCAGTTTGACTTGAAGTGTTTATTCAACTGTGGCATTTATCGTCTCTGTTAAGTATGACATGAGTGCCATTCTTTATTCAAAGTTCCTTTCAAAAGTGTGGGAACGAATAAAACACAGATAATTTGGGAATTGGATTGGGATTTGGATTAGATTTTGATTGATAACGAAACGTTTTCGAATCCCTCATAAAACCCCTGATCCATCGTCGCCTTGATCAATCTTATCAGTTTATCCGGGAATCCGTATTCGTGCATAATCTGCCACAGCTGTTCTCGATCGATTGTATCATACGCCGATTTAAAATCGATGAACAAGTGATGTGTGGGCACGTTGTATTCGCGGCATTTCTGCAACACCTGGCGGATGGCGTACATCTGGTCCGTTGTAGCGCGTTCACCCATGAATCCAGTCTGATATTGCTCCACGAACTCTCTTGAAATCGGTGATAGACGAAGGCATGGAATTTGAGAGAGTATCTTGCAGGCAGCGCTCAGTAGTGTGATCGCGCGATAGTTCCCGCAATCCAACTGGTCGCCCTTTTTGTAGATTGGACACACGATACCTTCCCTCCATTCCTTCGGTAATACTTCCTCCTCCCAAATTATGGTAATGACCCAGTGTAGTGCTCATCTGGTAGTTGATCAGCTCCAGCGGATTTGATGTTTTTCAACCGGCCAACCTCCTCCTCAATCACTTGGAGGTTAAAGGCTGGAAATATTTCGTCCTGCGTACGTACTCCTAGGTCTGTTACCACACAGTCATGGGCTGAGTAGAATAGAGACGGCTCCTGTTCAACAGAGGATAGCTTTGGAAGAATATGGTCAATTTTCTGATTTTTACCTAGGCCAACCAGGACAAGTGGAAATTAAAATGTTAAATGCTGTCACATTTATTAACTAATTGCGAAAAAAAATCACGTGCTCCGAAGGGAATCGAACCCACGACTATCAATTTTCTGAATGGGCGCATCTTCCCTCCCAGCTAAGGATCTACTTAACGATTTTCGTCCCCATCTCCACGCCGTATATCCCATGTCTGCGTGAGAAGTTGTTGAAAATCATCCTTTAATGTATCTTTTTTATTTCTGAGAAATGATGATTGTTGTTTATGGATAAAGCATGTGTTGTTATAATTTTGTCAATTCCATCAACGAGATATGAAACAAATTTATCAACAGCTTTAATAATCTTTTCTAAATTACAGCGATCAGTATTCAACCACTGCTGAACCTCTTCTTTGTCATTTGATTCTAATAGCAATGTAAGTTCCTCTTCAATATGTTCATTGAAAGCACACTTTTCACAAGCACTGAAATTTCTGAAGTTATTTCCGAAACTTTTCCGAGAATTTTCCCCAGAGTTTCTTCTGAAATGCCCTACAACTCATCAGAAGAAATCTTCCAGAACATTCCTCCGAGAATTGCTTCAGATGTTCCTTTGCAAATACCCTATAGAAAATTTCACCAGGAATTTCTCCGGAAATTCCTCAGAGAAAAACTCAATAGTTCCACAGTGTATTTCTTCAAAGGTTCCTGCAAGAGTTCCTCTGAGAATTACTTCAGTGTGTGTGACACGAAATATCCACCAGAAAGAAACCACCCTGGCCGGCTGTCGACGAACGAGAGGACGAGACTGGCGTCGCCTACTTTGATGGTTCCGTGTGCCATCGCCGTACGCTCATGACAGGCGTAAATACAGAATGTTCAGCAAAGTGTACACTTTGATGGGCTATTTCACACCCACACAAGTTGCTCCAGCAATTCTTTTGAAAGTCGTTCCGACAGTTTCTTCAAGCGTTTCTGTGGGAATTCCTACAAAAACTACTTAAAGAGTCCCTCCCGAAATTCGTTGAAGAGTTCTTCAGAAAATATACTACAGCATTTCCTCAGGAAATTTATTCGAGACTTTCTTCTGAGGTTCCTTCGAGAATTACTTCTGAAGTTTCTCCGGGAAATCTTCTGAGAATTACTTCTGGTGTTCCTGGGACAGATTCTTCAAGAATTTCTTCAAAAATTTTTCAGGGGTACCTTCGGAAATTCTTTTTAGAGTTCGTAAGGTTTTACGTAAGGGGCCCATATAGCCGAGGCGGTAAACGCACGGGTATTCAGCATGACCATGCTGAGGGTGACGGGTTCGATTCTCGGTCGGTCCAGGATCTTTTCGTAAAGGAAATTTCCTTGACTTCCTTGGGCATAGAGTATCTTCGTGCCTGCCACACGATATACGCATGCAAAATGGTCATTGGCAGAGGAAGCTCTCAGTTAATAACTGTGGAAGTGCTCATAGAACACTAAGCTGAGAAGCAGGCTTTGTCCCAATGAGGACGTTACGCCAAGAAGAAGAAGAAGAAGAAGGTTTTACGTGAGTTATTTCAAAAATTTCTCCGGGAAATCCTTTGAATTAAATAAGTTCCTTTCATAGGTCTTTCGAAAATCCAAGATCACACATTTTGACAGTTCTTGACCAACTTTTTCGTGAATGAATCCAGAAGTTTAAGCTGAAACATCAAGAAAACCCATTGCAATTTTGCATACAAACTTCAGAGGCACAAACCTGACGAACGAAGCGTCGAAGCAAGCCGCATTTCTTTTCGAATTTTCATGAATTTTGTTTTTGAAAACGTGAGTAGAACCAAGTAGGCCATTGTTGTGTTAGGACAGGGAAAGCTTTTTCGAAATTAATTGGTGAGGTCATTCTATACTACTTCTATTCATTCTATGAATATATTCAAGCATAAATTCTTATTCGAGTGTCAGTTTGGTCAGAGATTATTTCAAAATAACACTGTAAATAAAAAATTTTGCTCAATGGCAAATTATCGATATCCAGTAGAACTTAAATCTTGGATTCAATGGAGACCCTCTCAGGGATTCAGTGAACTTCCTCTCAGGGATCTATTATAATTCCTCTCAGCCCCGGTAGACTGATTGAGAACTAGAAGAATTAGAAGAACTAATAGAACTAGAAAAACAAAAAAAAAACTAGAAGAACTAGAATAGATAGAAGAACAAGAAGAATAGATAGAAGAACAAGACGAACAGAACTTGAAAAACTACAAGAACTACAGAACTAGAAGAACTCGGTCGGATTAGAACCCTTAAGAACATCTCTATGATGTCATCTGCTATCAGCGGCGTAAGTAGATCTTGGTCCACTAAGCAGGTATTAATTCAGCGATGGTGGCTTCAAGGAGGATGAGGTGTTTGCTAATCCATGCGCTCGTCAAATGATGGTGGCTCCAAGGAGGATGCCATGCTTGAGAGACTGTGAAATCATCATTCAGCGGAATTTCTCTACGGAAATTCCAGAAAAACAAGAAGAAATAGAAGAACTAGAAGAACTAGAAGAACTAGAAGAACTAGAAGAACTAGAAGAACTAGAAGAACTAGAAGAACTAGAAGAACTAGAAGAACTAGAAGAACTAGAAGAACTAGAAGAACTAGAAGAACTAGAAGAACTAGAAGAACTAGAAGAACTAGAAGAACTAGAAGAACTAGAAGAACTAGAAGAACTAGAAGAACTAGAAGAACTAGAAGAACTAGAAGAACTAGAAGAACTAGAAGAACTAGAAGAACTAGAAGAACTAGAAGAACTAGAAGAACTAGAAGAACTAGAAGAACTAGAAGAACTAGAAGAACTAGAAGAACTAGAAGAACTAGAAGAACTAGAAGAACTAGAAGAACTAGAAGAACTAGAAGAACTAGAAGAACTAGAAGAACTAGAAGAACTAGAAGAACTAGAAGAACTAGAAGAACTAGAGGAACTAGAAGAACTAGAAGAACTAGAAGAACTAGAAGAACTAGAAGAACTAGAAGAACTAGAAGAACTAGAAGAACTAGAAGAACTAGAAGAACTAGAAGAACTAGAAGAACTAGAAGAACTAGAAGAACTAGAAGAACTAGAAGAACTAGAAGAACTAGAAGAACTAGAAGAACTAGAAGAACTAGAAGAACTAGAAGAACTAGAAGAACTAGAAGAACTAGAAGAACTAGAAGAACTAGAAGAACTAGAAGAACTAGAAGAACTAGAAGAACTAGAAGAACTAGAAGAACTAGAAGAACTAGAAGAACTAGAAGAACTAGAAGAACTAGAAGAACTAGAAGAACTAGAAGAACTAGAAGAACTAGAAGAACTAGAAGAACTAGAAGAACTAGAAGAACTAGAAGAACTAGAAGAACTAGAAGAACTAGAAGAACTAGAAGAACTAGAAGAACTAGAAGAACTAGAAGAACTAGAAGAACTAGAAGAACTAGAAGAACTAGAAGAACTAGAAGAACTAGAAGAACTAGAAGAACTAGAAGAACTAGAAGAACTAGAAGAACTAGAAGAACTAGAAGAACTAAAAGAACTAGAAGAACTAGAAGAACTAGAAGAACTAGAAGAACTAGAAGAACTAGAAAAACTAGACTAGAACTAGACGTAACACTTAGCACAAATTTCATTAAAAAAACACCGTCACAAAAACGTATTCGCCTCATGCTAAACGTACTGTGTTTGGCCGGGTTGCCACTAGATGGCGGTAGTGAGCAAACGTTAAACAGGAGCAGAAACGATAACAGCGCCGTGAGTGGTAGATCAACCTACTACTGAATATTTGAATCAACCGTTAAAAAGGTGATCGATGGGAAGCAATGAGAGTGTGACGTCTGTTTCTCTGTGATTAAACTGTAGCATAATTAGAATTAGTATAGAACTAGCTCACCAATTTATCTTGAAACAACTATTCTACGATCGATGGAGGTTGGGTCATCGAAGCACTATAGAAGTAACGCGAAGATTATTACTATTTCAACAATTTCTTGTAAACAACCTTTCCATTGTTTGCTTTTCATTCTACACATTGACGTCTTATTATTCAATTCAATATTACGGTTGTAGACCCCCATGGCCCTGACAATCATCTGTGCTCGATTTTCACTATATTTAACGCCCAATCTCGCAAGCAATAAACAATTATCAATCACTTTCTCGGAAACCCGATGCAATATTCATCTTTCTCTCCCTGATGTGCTCCCTAGGATTTGATTGACGGCCATATATCAGCCCATTTGACAGCTCGTAACTAAAAATAAAAGGAAACAGGCAGGCGAGCGCCAATAAGCGATAACTGCCCATAAAAATATCCGTGCATCTGCTACGCCGTAGAATGTAGAATGATTCTTTTGACCCGGGGGGAATACTCGGGCCAAACGGCCAAAGGACCCCCCATAGATCGAACGATTTATGTCACAGACAACCAGACGTTTTGTCTTGGAGAAATTTTCGAAGTTCAATGTCGCATTCTGCATTCGATGTGACAATACAACACAACACGGCGACAAACGTTTGTCCCAACTTGAACAGAACATGACAAGTTGATAAATATTGCATCACAGTTTGAAGTGCTACCATCAAAGCAGCTTGGTTTATGTGTTGATAATAATTAACTATTCTGTTTTGTCACTGACAAAATTTGTCCGTAACAAGTTAGGACAGAGAAATGAATGCCTCGCTTTTGTCTGTCGCTTGTGTCGTGTCTCTCGTCTGCGAAGATTTCCTTTACTGACGTGAAGCCTTATTGGCAGATCAATTTTGTAACAATATTTTCGCAGTAACTGCGAATATCATTATCACATCGATTGGTCTGTGAATCAACTGTCAACACATTTGCAACCGCGATAATTTTGACTCCTAATTTGATTTGAAATTGCTTTCAATTGATCGCATAATTCAAACCATACGACCGACGCACAACTTCGTGGAAGCTATTTCCGCGCTTAATTGCGTAACATTTCAAAGTACTTAAGTAATTTCATTGCATTAAACGTACTTAACATGAATACATAAAAATCGATTTTATAAACAGCTCTATCACTAACCGATAGTGTGAGAACATTTTTTAAAAGTTGTAAGCCTTTCAATTTCAGATTGCGGATCAAGTCAAAACTTACGCTAGAAATAACATATAGATACAGTGATAGACATTCGTTTAGCCGAGGCCAAAAAAATTTCAAAATAGTGTCAGGAAACTCATACAAAAGATTTTATGATAAAACTTTTTTATTGAAGTGATAGTATATCTTGTACTGTTTTATAAAAATGTGATACATCACACTTACATGTACACTGAAACAAAAACGAGGGTAAAAATCCTTCAAATGCCATTTTTTGCCTAGACATTCGTTTAGCCGAATTGTACAATTTATTGAATTCCATTATAAAAAACTAACAAATTTCGAAAAATATCCAACAAAATCATTTTGTATGGTGACCTGCTTTATAGATCGACTTGTAAATCATGAATTAGATCGTTTTTGGAAGTGTTGCCGTATTAATTTTACATGCATCTCGTATAAATATGTCATAATATTGTTAATGTTTCCAAATTGAGATTTGATGTAGTTATTTTTATCGGAAGTGTTTCAAAAGAATCTAATGAAAGTTTCATGACGAGTGCAGGTTGAAAATTTACGAAAAACAATGTTTTTAACAGAAAAAATAACGCAAACCATCAAAAAATCACGTATTTAAGTATTGTTTTGATAAAATATGATGGTTTCATTGCATAAATCACAGCGTTTACTACTATTACGTCTTCCAATAGCTCCCAATATCTTCTAGACTATATTCTGGCTGAAATAACATACATCAGACGGCTCACATTTCGAGAAATGGCACCGAAAGTATTCAAATTTCTAGCATGAACTACTTGTTTCATAATTTAGACGTTCTTTTCAAATAATTCATGTTAAAAATGAATGTGGTTCACAACTAAGACTCATTTATAATATATTTCTTCAGATTGAATGAAATAACCCAATTGTTTGACCATATCTTGCATTTTTGTATGAACATCTGCTTTTAAATAAACAGGGTACAAAAATTCTGACACTTCTTGCAGTTCTTTCACTTAGTAGTCATCTAACTCATTTAGTAATGCTAGTATCAAACAGGTATACTCCACAGGCATTAGGGCACGTCTTTATTTCAACGCAGAACTATTTATTTTAGCTTTCATCAATACCATTTTAAGGTTTAACCAACCATAAACCAATATACTTAATTTTTCATGACATTTCATGCAATAATTTGAACAATAATTCTGTGCCATATTTTCAAAACTGCTAATCTAGCTTACGTTTGAGTGTTTACAGAAATCATTTTTCCTCAACAAATTTGTTTATCATCGCTTCTCCTTTTCGGGACATTTTTTTATAATATTTCTCTGAATTTCATAAATAAATAAACTTTTAAGGTCAATTATCTTGCTAACACGTCATAAACTAAATGCCTTGGGGTATATCCTCGAAATATACTCACGGAATGGCAAAAAATCTATTGAAAACCATTTTTTCATTTACCTCGGCTAAACGAATGTCTAGGCAAAAAATGACATTTGAAGGGTTTTTACCCTCGTTTTTGCTTCAGTGTATATGTAAGTGTGATGTATCACATTTTTATTAAACAGTACTAGATATACTATCACTACGATTAAAAAATTTTATCATAAAATCTTTTGTATGAGTTTCCTGACACTTTTTTGAAATTTTTTTGGTCTCGGCTAAACGAATGTCTATCACTGTATCTGTTTTTATTGACTGCAATGATCACTCACTGCATTCAAATCGATTGTTTTTACGATTACGTTGCTGCCTGTGGGTGGTAGGTGAAGGCACGATCGAATTGCTCCGTTGACTCCATTTGTACGCGTTTATTGATTTATTAAACGATTTATTAGCTTTGCGTTGCGTATCAATTTTGGCCTGTCAAATTCCACCGATCGTCGACAAAGAGGAAGACCGTCTCCTCCTTCAGTAGATCACAAAGCAGGCTGAATTGGGGTTCCTGTCGCGGCGACCGGCAAACAATTGGTCATTAAGAATCACATTTCACACAGTTTACTGCGATTGTCATCTAGATCAAGTCGTCAACGACGAGGAGAGCTCATCAGCAGCAGTACCAAGGCTTGCCTGGATTGCATCGTCGAGAGTCTCTGTCGCCTCGATTGACGTCAATCCGCCGCGGCTTGCTTCGCTTGGAGTGAATCAATTCTGCGGAGGGTGCAATTCAGAGTCATCATAATCCACACAATCAAGTAGGCAGTCTTCTTCATCGCCGTCTTTTTGTCGACCTGACGGACGATCCGATTGCGATGCGATGTGCGAGATTGGTTCAAGTGCAAAAGCTAGCGCGCCCCGGTGCGGTATAATTTATCTATTTAGTATGATCTTTACGCCTGATTGTAATTTATTTCGCTTGGGGAGTAACAAATTGAAAGCGATTGTCTGTCGTACTCGTATGTGACGGGAGGAGGCGACAATGGCGCGGCGGTATGGGAACTGGTTGACCTCATCGGCCATAAATCAACTCGTAGGGTACCACCGCGAGTCAAGAAGTTGGCATGGAACAGGGGTTTGAGACAAATGTCAAGACGCAACGTATCCAACAGCCATCGTAGTAGACAGGGCAGTTCCGAGTCGTCCTAGTGTGTAGGTATATCGCCGCGAATCGAAGTGATGGATTACGCTGTATCCTAGCAACCCAGCAGCGACAGTGAACCTGATCGATTCTTGTAGACCATCGTGGCGTCGTTGCCATGATGACGCCGCCATCACCAAACCGGCCTGCCATGATCAATCATTCAAGATCATGGCCTACCGGTTACGTACGGTCACCTCAAGACGGTTTTGTATTAATTACCTGTACCACTTGTGTACCAACCAACAGCGCCAGGTTACTTCAGGCGAAAAAAGTCACCATCCGATCAGAAATGTGACACCTTTCCGAAACAGGCATTCGCATTATCGTATCTGTCACCGTAATTGATACGCGTCGCCGGCATAAATTCTTCGGAGAACGATTTGAGCGATTCGTGAAATGCTTCAAATTCCGCACTCGTTCCAATCTCAGTTAAGCGTTGTGGATGTGACGCACATCAACAAGAGTAGCAGTGTGGACATTCCTTCCACGACGATGAAGATGACACCACACGGTAAAAATTCTGCACGATGATACGAAGGGATTGGCACTTGAATTCGCACTACTTGCCTATCAATTCGTTATCATTTGAATATCACTTGGAAAGGAACATCCTATGCCTCTTCAGTTTTAATGGAACATCGCTTCAAATCGCTATTGACAATGTTTTGATTTCAAAACAAAAATAAAAAAAAATAGTTTGTGCCACACCCAGGTTTGATAGCAGGACCTTCACCGTTTCAATCTTCAGTCTTACCACTACTCTAATTCACAACTGTTAGAAAGCTGTTAATCGAAGCGAAACACTTTCTACCGTCTGTCATCTATATTTACTTTCATATCTAAAGCAGTCATTCTCAAATCAAGAACTTTTCACTTCAGATCTTATAGCTTTGTGCAGTAGTGTAAATCGAAGTGATTTTCAGTTGATTTATCCAGTGTGTTTGTTTTGGTTCTCAAGTCAACACTGACAGCATTGCGAATCTAAAGGAAAAAGCATTTGTGATCATGTTGCTTGGGAAGTTGAATAGTTAAGGGATTTTTCCCTTGATTCGAGCGTGCAGAATTTTTACCGTGCACGGTAAAAAATCTCCACTGTGATATGAACTGATTGGCACTTGAATTCGCACTACTGTTCAATCAGTTTGTTATCAATTATATATCATTTGACAAAGAACATCCAATGCCTCTTCAATTTTAATGAAACATCACATCAATTCGTTGTTGATAATGTTTTGATTTCAAAACTAGAATTAAAAAAAAATTGTTCATCCGCAGCCAGATTCGATACCAGGACCTTCAGAGTCCCGATCAACTGTTTTACCACTATACTACTTCACGTCTGTTAGAGAGGTGTGAATCGAAGCGAAGCACTTTCTACCACCTGTCATCTATATTTACTTTTATACCCAAGACAGTCATTACCAAATAAACAGCTCTTCACTTTGAATCGTATTGCTTTTTACAGTAGTGCAAATCGAAGGGATTTTCAGTTGATTTCTCCGGTGGGTTTGTTTTGGTCCTCAAATAAACACTGACAGCATTATGATCCCAAAGGAAAAGCATTTCTGATCATGTTGATTAGGACATTGAATAGTTAAGGGATTTTTCCCTTACATCGAGCGTGCAGAATTTTTACCGTGCCAATCAAAATGGCACGGTTGCCATATAATTTAACAAACTTTTTTGAGCTATGCAAGCCGTCTGCATCGCATTTAGAAAATCTGCATCTTTTGATGTGTTTGTGCTCGAAACCTGTCATCTATTTTTCTATCTTATGAGTTTTGGAATTCGCAAAATATGGATACAGACGCACAAATTTCTGTATGGCAGCACTACTGATTGTGGCACCTAAAAAATGAAGCAGATCAACTCGAGCGTCATCCAGTGTGTTTATAAAATAAATTTACCATCAAAGTGGCTGACCCGTGGCGATAGCGATGCACGAGAGGCCATTGCTCATAACTCACAGTAGTAGGTAGGGGACTGTCCATTAATTACGTAAGGGTTTATGGGGGGAGGGGGGTTCGAGAAATCTTACGTGCCATACAAAAATATTTGGGTTCTCATACAAAAAATCTTACAAGGGGGAGAGGGGGTATCGAAAAATCACAAAAATCCCCTTACGTAATAAATGGACAGCCCCTAGATAGACGCCGTTGATGGGCGTGTTGCTATACCTACATGAAGTGGACTTTTGGTGAAGTTCCTATGGGATGTTGAGTGTCTCTGTGACGATTGGCGAAGCGTAGCATGTATTGAAAAGTGAAATCTGAGATCTGTTCTCTTATCAGCTGTGATAGTAGAGTTTACATTGCTTTTTGTTTCAAATGAGCATTTGATCGATTCATCTCAACGCCTACTACTACTGTGTCATAATAAATTTCAGCGCTTAGCTAACAGTTCTGATAGTCACTAGTATCTTTATCGTCTTTATTCAGGGATTTTCTTTCGCAGGGAGGTTAATCCCAGTCACTAGTTATAGGTAGATAACGTGCCTCTGGTGCCGGCCTTCTGATACCCCGATTATAATAGCAATAACTTTCTTTAATAACAACTGACGAAGTTTGGATAAGAATTTCTAGTTCTAGGTAATTTCACTGAGAAATGACAGTCGCATCATTTTTGATACTGACAAGATTATTAAAATATGTATACAAACTTTTTATGATATATTTCGAAAATTTCTTGAGGATTTTTTTTCTGGAATTGTGTTTATATTTTTTTTTTCCGAAAATACCTTCAGAAGCAGTTTTTTTTTAGAAATTTTTCAACACTTATTTTAGAAATTCTATGAAAATTTCTCACTAAAAACTTGTTGAGGAGTTCCTCCGACATTTTTTTTAAGAATGCCTATATATTCTTCTTGTCATAGATGACAATCGATTTAGAAATTCCTATAGCATTATTATCTAAAAATTTCTTTTACAACATTTGGGAATTTTCTGAATTTTTTTCCAAAGTTCCTCCGAAAATATTAAATTAGAAATTTTAGCGACACTTTCTTTTGCTATACTTTTGTAATTTGCTTCAGCAAATAATTAGGCAATTCGTTTAGAAATGCTTCAAGAGATGTATTAAGGGACTCCCATGGGGATTCCTCTAACAATTTCTTGTAGAATACCTCTGGACACTTCTTAAGAACTCCCTCCGGCAATTATGAAACTCCGAAAGTCATGGAGTGAGCTTTTTTTGGCAAACTTTCTGGCATTATTTAAAAAACACCTCTGAGAATTATTATAGGAACTCATTCCAAAATATTTCGCCATTATTTGCACCGAAATATAGCAATTACTTTTGAAATTCATTCAGTTTTTCTTTGAAAGTTCCCTTACTGAAAGTCCACCAACTTCCAAGAAAACGTTGGACCCAATATTTGAATCTTGCGTTAGAAAATCCTTTAGGAATGCCTCCAACAATTTCTACAGGAACTCAGCCGATGTTTCCATTAGGAATTCCTCAACCAATTTCTTCAGGAATTTCTGTAGTAATAACTTGAGAATTTACAGACGGTTTCTTCAGAAAGTTGCCGGAAGATTTCCTTAAAAAAACAAGTTACCAGTTTTCTAGCTTTCAACAATGGTAGCTGGAGTTCATGGAGTTCCGGAAGAATTCCCGAATAAATTGTGTGAAACTTAAAAAAAAACAGACGTATCTCACGGAATTCCAGATAGAATATACACAGAAATAGAAATTCGTGAAGATAATGTTATTATTTTTCAGAGTTTCATCTGGCAATTTCTGTGGTACTTCCAGATATTTCAGATTTTTTTTAAATTTTCTCTTACTTTTTTTCCGATTTTTTCTGTTTGTTCCTTTACAAACATCCCCGGCAACAGCTTCAGGGATTTGATGAACGAATTCACGAAGAAGTTGTTAAAAAAAACATCGGAGGAATTCTTAAGGAAATTTCTTAATTCTAAAAAATTGCCCCTGCCTCTGTTAGAGAAACATCTGAACAATTTTCAAAAGAATAACAGATCAAAATGCCAGAGAAATTCGTGATACTTTAGAGAAAAGTTCTCGGCAGCATTTCTTAATCAACTGTGAGTTGCTTAAGGATTTTTCGGAGATATTCCCGTAGAAATAGTTTGCGTCAAAAATGACCCCAATGCCAAAGCAGGGTTAAAAAAAATAAAGAAATTATTATGGGAACTCCTTGAGACATTGCCAGAGAAATTCCTGTTGACGGATTCATTAGTTCCCGAAAAATACGAAGGACTTCGTGTAGAAATTTTCTAAGGACTTTCCTGAAAAAGCTCGAACAAGAGAGTCAGAGTAACTCTAGACATAAAATTACCATGGGAAGAGTTACTTATGGAATTCCCGAAGGTAATCACAAAACATACCGAAAGAACTTTTGAATAAATTGTATAATGTTGTTGTTGTACTGCCGGAGCAATTTTTGAAGGAATTACATTCGACTCTCCATGTCTCGATGGTCTATATCTCGATATCTCTCTGTCTCGTTTCCTAGGTGTAAAACTTTCTGGGATGGCGAATTTACAGACGTATTCCTAAAAAGGTGCCTAAATTTTTGGATGAATTGCTCCTTGAAATCCTTAAGGGATTCTTATGGGTATTATTTCGGAGCTTTTGTCCTTAGTTCCTCTAGCATTTTTTTAAAAATTTCCTGTTTTTTAAGAATATTATTTTTTAAGAAATTTCTCCTACAAATTGGAAACCATCTAATACCCCAGACAGACATGTGATACGAGTGTGATACACGTACAACGGTACGCAGTGTCAAGAAAATTCCAACTAGACTGACTTGAACGGAGAGAATTGTCAGTATGGCACTCATATCAAGCGCAATTGTACAGTCAGTGATTGCTGTATCACATGTCTGATAAGAAGCTCTTATGGAATTTTTTTCAGCAGAGCAATTGCCGGATAGAAAAATTGTTTAAAAAAAGTTGGAAAATTAGCGATTGAATTAGCTGGAGGATTATTTTCGAAACTGAAGAAGAAATAATTCAGCGGAGTAAATCCTGAATAAGAAATGCCGAATAGTTGTTGAGGAAACCGCCAGATAAAATCATTGAATAAATTGTCAGAAGATTGCCTGATGAGTTTCTAAAGAAATTTTGAAGAAATACCTAAATAAAATGTCGGTGGAGTTCCTAAAATAGTTATAGGTATAAGTGATTTCTAAAGAAACTGTTGGAAGAAATTCTGAACAAATTGCCAAAAGATTTCGTTTTTTTCATCCGAAAAAGGAATGAATTGTCGAAAACGTTCATGAAAATAGCTACCAAGTAGTGCTGAAAGAGTTGCTGTCATGATTCCTAAATAATTTTTATGGTAAATGTTTAAAACCATCGCTATAAGAAATCCTTATAGATTTGCCGGACTAATGTCTTAAATCTATGCTGGAAAAATGCCTTAGGTTTTCCTGAAGGATTTGCTGGAGGAATGTCTCAACAAATTACATGCAGAATTCTAGAAGGATGTTGTGGATGAATTCCTAAGGGAATTTCAAAAGGAATTTCTGGAAAAAAATACTTATTTTTGGAGATACTTGTTTTGAATTTGCCGAAGGAATTCCTTAATAAGTTGGTCGGCATTTCTAATAAATAATCTGATGAATTCCTAAACAAAATTTGTAGAAAGAATTCCTGATGCAATTGCTGAAGAGGCCTCTTCTTGAATAAACTTCTTAAGGAGAAACTTCAGAGAATACAAACATGGCTGCCACAATGGCCGGCTTGGTCCCCTACTCACGTTTTCAAGAGCACCAATCTTGAAAATTCGTAAACAAATGCTCTCGATTTGGAAAAGCTGTTCTTTTTTGCAAGTTAGCAAAGCCAGGATAAACAAGTGCGGCTTGTCCTGAAAAAAAAAAAATAGCCAGGGAATTATTAACGAAATTGTCGCAATATTCCTCGTAAAAAACCTATTTCCTGGGCTGCTGGTGTGAACATTCATTTTAAAGGACGGTCAAAGTTTTGGAGCATGAACCGCCATCGTTAATAACGTTGCAAGTCTTGACAAAGAGAGACGTGAGCCAGCTGAACAAAATCTAAAAATCTGGCCAACCGTATCATCACAGACAAAGAGACGTAACTCTTAGAGGAAATTCATCAACAACTTTTGCCCGGTGCCTTTTTTATGAGCACACTGCCACCTTTTAGTAGAACCGCGCGAGATACTGCCGGCCATGATGGATTTCGATTTGCGTTAGCCTAACACGCACACTACTACACAAATCGCCTGTAATTTTCGTTTGCATCATTCAGCAACGTGTACACTGGCAAACGTCAAAGCGATCGAACACTAGAGCCTCTGGTGCAAGGATCGCGGAAATCAAACGAAATTTGAATTGATCGTTACGTCTGTTTGTCTGTGCTATCATTAACCGCTTAAACCTCTCTGACACGACCCCTGTACTGTTCTTGAACAACCCTGTGGTTACCGAAGAGCCCGAGCATTCTTCCAAGTTTCGCCTGAGGTTTATCGGAAGTGTGACCAACCCTGCTAGAGCCAACCGTGGTCCGGTGTTCGGCCCAGGCTCCTAAGAACCACTCTGCTGCTGACCTGTTTACCGCCATTGGCCAATTGGACGCCTTCTAAAAAGTGAAAAGTATTATTTTTTGTCTAGTAGGACATCTCTGGAAAGAATTCTTTAGGAGATCACTGAAGAACTTGACGAAGGAACTTCTGGGTGAAATTCTCGGAGAAACTTTTGAATGAATTCCCAGATCAACCACATAAATGATTCACGAAGAAATCACTGGAGGATACCCCGATAAAATTATCAGAACAATTCTCGAACATATTGCCGAAAGAACCCTGAATGAACTCTCCAAAGATCTTTTAAACCAATTCTAATTCCTAGGAACTCTATACAAATTTCCCGGAGGATTAAACGAAGTAACTTTCTGGTGAATTTCTGGGGGACCTGCTGAACTAATTGTTCGAAAATTTCACTCGACAAACTGAAAGAAAATTTTGAAGAAAATGTGAGAGGAATTTCCGGAATGGCTAAGCAAAAAACTTCCAAACGAATTCATAGAGTTACTCTTGGTAGGAAGTCTCGGAAGAGCATCTGAAGCTATTCTTCGATTCGGAGGAACCAATGAGGAATTGCTCTAAATAATTCCCGGAGAACACCTTAAGTAGATTTTGGAAGAACTTTTGAAGGAATTTTCGGAGAGATCCATGACACTGGCGTAGCCAAGGGGGGGGGTTTAGGGTTAAAACCCCCCCCCAGAGCCAAAATTTGTGGAACAAATTTTCAGTATCAAGCGCTTTGCGACCAAAAAAATTTTCGGCTGCGCCGCTATTTTCAAACTACGGATACAATTGCTTATTACTATTTACAAAATGTAACTGTCAAATCAAAAAAGGTATCATTGGCCGTTGAAAACCCCTCCCAGAGATAATTTCTGGCTACGCCACTGATCCATGAAGAATTTCTTGGAGTAACTTTAGAAGAAAGGCGCGGAGGATCATCTGAAGTAACTTTTGAAGGCACCAATGAAGTAGTTCTTGTAGGAAATTTTAAAGAAATGGATCACTAAAATAACTAAAAAGGCCCCTATGAAATGAACAGATAGCGCCACAGTAGCCTTGTGTGTTTGACATAACTCAACTGCTGTCCAAATGTTAATGTACAAAGCATATACGGTGGCATGTTTACATGCGGCGAACACAAAAGTTTGCCTCATTGATCCATTGTCTGAGGAACTTATGCAGAAATTCTTCGAAGGGTTTGTTCACAGTATTGTTTTGGTTTCAATATTACAAAATAATGGTAGTCTGGTTGGCCTATTGCTTTCCGAGCACTAGAACCACTTATTTTCTCATTTTTCAATATTTCTGTTGAAGTATTATCACTGTTTGTTCACCAATCTTACTTTCAAATTACATTTTCGAAGCCAAACTTTCACAAAACTATTAATAAATCATTTAAAATAAAGTTATTTCAGAATTAAGTAACGAAATCAATGCAACCCAATTATTTAGTGTGTTATATTTTTACAGTCACCGCCAGGGTTGCCACATTTAAATATGTATATTTTTCGTAAAAAATCTGTATATCTGTATTTGGCAGCAAAAAATCTGTATTTTAAATCTGTATTAGCCATTTTTAAGATAAAGGCAAAAAAATTAACAGATAAACAAAATAAATCCAAGTAATTATAATAAGGCAATCCATGAGACAGATGCGATCAGCTGATTTTTTTGTTTACCATGTCTTTTTGACATTCGATGATCGGTGTGACAGTTGAACACAAAGGAATTTGTTAAGCATCGATAACACTTGACGAAACTTTGGTAAATTGTACTCACACTGTGTTTACACTTTTGGCTGTCACCCCCATCGCGATAAGTCGTCATGGATTGCCTTATACCAAGTGGGGTTGTAAAGCTGAAGTTATTGTTTTGAGCAATACCTTAGGCTTATATTTTTATTTTGTCTCAAAAATCTGTATAAACCTGTATAATTTTCCAGAAAATCTGTATACATATCTGTAAAATCTGTATAAAATACATATTATTCTGTATATGTGGCAACCCTGGTCACCGCACACAATTTTTTTCTTCCTGTTCCTTCTTTCTGGTTCTTACGCAAGCAATATTGTTGACGTCACTTTACTAATGAGCCATGATTTGGGTACATAGCAAAAAATGTCCTCAATATTCGGCCCACATTTAATTTGTAAATAGTTATTACTCGTTGAAAACAAATATACTAGTTCAAAATAGCGTCTTTGACCGTTGCATCAAATGTTCAGTTATTGAAAAATCATTTCAAAATGTCCCAGAATCATGCCATTTATGATCACTTGTATAGACTACCCACTTAGCCGAAGAATCATGGCGTCTACAAAAGCTAAACAAAGTGATATTTTCATTACGTGGGGCTAAAATTGAAACGAAATGTTACAGATGTTTGTCGCATAGCTTTTCCGATCTCCAGTTAGGCGTGTTTGTTTGCGTTTTTGGTTAACGTTAAGATAGGCCGAGATGACTATGCCAACGAAGCATCCCGAAACACTAATATAATATAATACAAATATTGGCACGATATTATTGCATTGTATACTTGCCGTTTTAGTGACACTACGGCCTACTCTTCTTTACTATTAAAAGCAGTTGCATTATGATTCATAATGCAACTCATTTGGTTTGCATTATACACGGTGTTCAATAAGTTCGGATACACAGTAAAATTGAAATTATTTCCCATCTGTAATTCAGTTTTGCAAAGTGAATGTATTAATTGAAAGCTCACATAATACTGATCAAATACAGTATATGTTTTGAAATAAACTGTCCTTTATCCTTTTGTAATAATTGCAAATGTGTCTCAAGTTCCTTTTGGCCGGCACGCACGTCTGTCATTGGTATTTCGTCTAGCTTTGATTGAGTAATGGTGTTAAGTTGAATCAAATTAGGTTGTTGCCCTCAGCATTAGTGGTAGCAACTATGGCCATACGAAATAATCTATAAGATTCAGATTGGGTGAAATACGGACTAATTTTATTTTGAACTTTAAAATTGCTAAAATTGCCGCTGTACCTGGTTTAATGATTTTTGTTTTGTCAAAAAGCAAGGCTGCGTTATATCTCAGTTAAATCCATAGTTATCTTTTCCAAAACTTGATTATATCCCTATTGTGGCAAATTTGAACCAAAATTGGCTTTATATAATGTTTTTATGCCTTTTTCATAGATTTAAGCAAATTTTGACTAAACTTGCAAAATTTATCACCATATCATCACTGAAATAGCAGTGTAAAGGTTTTGTCTATTAATTTAGTTATTTTAATATAGTATAGTGAGATGTAAACTCAAAAATCAACGTTTTAGACTTCTGTAGCTTGAGCAACTTATCGAAAATTATTCCAGCGTGCCGGAGCTAACAAACTTTAGATACATCTAAGGCTTATAAAAAAAAGTAGAAAAAAACTTTATTCAAAACCATATGCTATATTTGATCAGTGTTATATGACCTTTCAATAAATACATTTACTTTGAAAATCTGAATTACAGATATGAAATTAATAGAAGTTATATGGTGTATCCGAACTTATTGAACACCCTGTATGTAGTTCAGTGAATCAAAATTCAACCATCGCGCAACAATAATGACAATGTCGCAACCTGTATTTGTTGCGACAAAACAACCCATGCGACATAAGTTTGTCCCAACTTGAAAATAATGGGATTAACATCGTACACCACGAGTTTAGAGATTTTTAAGCCTTGCATTGCGATTTTGGAACGGTAACTTCGAGTCGGTAAACACTGCAACTCTGGTGAAGCTCTATCATCAAACAGTTTCGACTTTGGGTTAGTAATGATTGATTATTCACGAGTTGAAAAGTACGCAACAAATTCAGCTTCCGTTTTGTCTGCAACAAAAAATTTCGAGATCATGTCATTATCTGTCACCAGTAGGGATAAAGACTAATCGTCGCACCTTCTTTGTTGCTTGTTTTGTGCCTCTTTTGTCTGACAAATCTCTTCACTGATGTAGTTCATAATGCAATTATTTAGACAACAACCTGTGTTTCTACGTCAAGAGCTTGAAAAACTGTGACGATTATAGCACAGCTTGCTTGATTCAAGGTTTGCGTCTAGCTTGATGAAACACGTGGGTGATCCCGTTCAACCACCAGGAAGGGTTGTGATACTGATGGAAATGATCATATTACATACAGTGATTATTTTTTCTCATTAGGCTGACACAAATTTCGATTTTCTCTAATGTCACCCCCCCCCCTCGGAAAATTTTGGTCAGAATTCAACATTTTGAGGGGGGACACAAATAAATTATACAAAAATTTAAAAATTTTGAACTGGAATTAGAGTTGTCGAGAAAGTTTCTTAACAAATCCGATGAGTTTTACAATTTCGCCTAATTGTTTGGGTAATTTTTCAACAAATACATTTATTATTTATTATCCACCCCCTTGACGAGTCAACGAGCAAAGTGACAAAAGAAGAAAATGAGTTTTGTTCCGGCCTTATAAAAAAAAATGTACGACTCGTGCTGTAAAAATCATCATTTTGCAACTCGTTGCAGAAATACCTATTATCGCACTGCTTTAGGGGGCAGTATTTTCAAGGGCAGAATCAAACTAACAAATTTCAAAGAAGTCAAAATGAAGTTGTATCGGTCGTATTGATAAAATAATAAGGGTAACAACTGGAAAAAGCTCTATTTCGTATCGTGGCGGTCGTCGGCACCGTACATTGTTGATGACGGCGAGTTTTCGTCCTGACGTCGATAACGTCAGGACGAAAATTTCCATGTACCTACCAACATTAAAAATATGACCGAACGCCACAGTCAAAGTTTACTTCGATCCACGTGAAACCAAAACAATCACCATTAGACTCATAATAACAAACAACAATACAATCTAATTACCGAAAGAAAACGGTCAATTGGTCACGCCTGGCGCTGATAAGTGCCCCGTCGTGGTGGTGTTTTCATTAAATCTGCCGCATCTTAATGAAGTCTGTTGCGGTGTGGTTGGTGACTGATAACCAAACGGCTGCCGACGGCCGGCGTGGCGGCCTGATGCCATTCATCGATAGAACCGTTGATAGACCGCCGCGTTGTCGTCGTCGGATTGTCAGTCGAGTTTCTGTAATATGCTAATCAACGAGATGCAAATGTATACGCCGGCAGTGGTGGAAATTGATCGCGAACGTGTGCTTACGCGCTACAAAAAAATGCCATCGCATCGCAAACCTTTACTGTGCGATGGTGTTCGTACGTCTGTGGCTCACGATCGTACGACACGAACGCCAACTAGTGCATCGCATCTTTTGCAAGCGCGATGCTTTTTTATTTTAGAGGTTCGCGGCCGATATTTCTGTAATGGAATCAGATTTTTGTAAACTTTTTCGTCGATATCATTTATTGGAATGGTACCTGACCAGTATAATCAAAAAACACCCAACTAATTAACTTTAAGTGTACAAAAAATGGCAACAAACCAAGTGTTCTACATTGTGATCCTTCTGGCGAACCAACTGCGATTCTGCTCGTTCGACATTTGTTTTGTGTTGGTTCGTCGATCCGGGAAATCGTGAACCGTTCTCTCTTTTTGGGTTCGCGAGCGCGTGAGCAAAGATTGTGTTTGATGCGAACCAAAAAACACGTCAAGCGCATGATGCTTTCCACCACTGCGCCGGGGATGATGAGTTGCACGATTAGCCGCGCACCAGCAATCTGCGTCATCGGTGACGTTTTGGAAATGCACCCGTTTCGATCGCAGTAATGTGATTGTTGGTATGTCAACAACAGGTGCGTAGAAATGTGAAATCAATGCAAAGCAACCGGCGACGGCGGTGATGGTATTGACACGTAATTATTATCGACACTTAACGACTTAACGTTCGTTGTTGGTTACAAAGTATAGTAGGCTATGCCACCGCACCGGTTAGCCGGGAAAGGGATAACGTGACTGGACTAAGCGACCCCGAGCGTTAGATTATGTAAACAACGTAGGTACCGTAAACCGGGGTCAAATTGATCTTCGGGTCGAAATTGATCAGACGGATTTTCGTTATATTAAGCGTATTCTAAGTAGTTTCTTTGCAAGTATCGTGCTGTTGGAATCTGATACTATACGACAATGTTAAGAAAATTATTAAAAGAATGCTTTATCTAGCCACAGAGAACAGACATCCAGGCTAGAATAAATTTCATTCGGAAAGTTGTGTAAGGATTTGAATCTTTACTTGAGTAAGGTCGCAAACCAATATACGATGACAACACCAACGCCACCAAAACACCATATTGCCACAGTCAGTGGTGAATTGAAACATTTCAAGTGGTGAATTAAATTAGTATGGGAAATTAACCGATTGCAGCGCCACGCTATTGCCACTTGTGTTGCTGATTTCAAATGGCGGTTAAATTCCTTACACAGTTTCGGAACTGGACTTGGATGTCTGTTCTCTGTGATCTAGCGAAAAAACGTCTGATCAATTTCGACCCGAAGATCAATTTGACCCCGGTTTACGGTACCTATATTTGTCACGGGGAACTGTAGCGGAAAACTGGTGTCACTTTTATACCTATAGTTGCGCAATTGGATCCGCTCAATGAAAGTCACGTACGCTGTTTGTATAAGGACGAATGATTTAAAGTGCATTCTAGTGGACTTATTGATGTCGAAGGTCACTTTGTTCGATCGTAGTATTCTGCGGAGTTCAAAGTAAGCTCAACGCATCCCGAAAAGGCTTAGGGCCGCGAGCCGAAATGTGCAGGGATAATACGGGAGCATATTATGGACTGACATGTGGTGATTGAAAGGTGGAAACAGCATTTTGATATACACTTGAACAGCGTGGATCAAGGCAACGGAGAAAACGACTATGCCCAGAACAGCAGAGGACGGGAGTCAATTGGGTTTTTGCTATTTTCTATAGCCTAATCGGAAGAGCTCATTTTTCTGAGTATAACTTGATTTTATTGGATTCCAATACCTTTGTTTTGATGGTAAAATTAACAAAACAGTTTTAACTTTCGTGGATAAAATGACAGTTCAATCGATAAAGTGACAATTCGACCCGAACAAAAAAATTTCCCCATACAAACTTTAAATGCATTTTAAAAATAGTTCCCGGACTCCGAAAATAATAAAATTTTGGATTCCAACTAATTTTTGGGCGGAGAATCCGATTATGAAATAATCCGGATACCCCTAGAGAACCCAATTCTCCCCACACTGAAGGAAGTTGAGGGTATCATGTGTCATACACCAATCAAGCCTCGTTAGATATATGTACAACAAGAACTTTCTTAAGAGATTTCGTTTAAACACGAAACTGGGCTAAATTGCTTAACTCGGCGGGGTCACATAGCGATCTAACTAGAAGAAGAATCATAACTAGAAGACACTTCTGAAGCAATCGTAGAAGATTGTTTGGATGAGTTCCGAAAAAAATATGAAGTTTTCCAAGGAATACCAGAAGAACGCCGAGGTAAGACCCCAGAAAGAAATGATTCCAGGAGGAATTCTTAAGAAAATTTCAGTGGAATCTTCTGTAATTTCTACTGAAGATCTCCAATAAATCTTTGTAGTTTTTTTTTCAGGAATTGCTTCTGGTATTCCTCCAGCTCCTGGGATTTTTGAAGATGGTTCTTCGGAGGTTTTCCAAAATTTACCTGAGTTATTTCGTCTTGGAAGTATAGACGTGTAACATTTTCAGGATATTATTCATCCTGGGATTATAGGATTCTGGAATTCATGAATTACTTTTGGAATTCTGAAGAAGTTCTTCCTCAGATTCTTCAAGGAATTCCTTCTGCAATCCTTCAAAAAGTTTCGTCTGGACTTTCTGCTGACGATCCTAATGGAATTCCTTCGGTGGTGCCTTCCGGTATTTCTCAAGACATAACTTATGATTCTTAGAAGGATATACAGGAAGAACAGACTAATAAATTTCTCCAGAGAGAAGAGCTTTCTGTAGGAATCCAACACTGAATTGTGGAGGAATTGTAGAAGCATTGAGATATCCCAAGAATAACTTATAGAGAAATATCAGAATAAAACTTTTGGAAAAATCTTTGAAGAAATCTCGCGCTCAGTATCATACGGGCGTATCTACAATGATCGATTTCTCTTCGTCGATTTTCTCTTTGGTTAAAAACTTGTCCGGCAAATCATGTTCGATTGTTTTTGTTGTTGTAGATGATAGTCCTAGTCGTTCTTTATTGAAACACACCGAGAGATCATTCGAATATTGGCCGCATTTCGCGGAATAATCCGAAGAGAAAATCGATGAAGAGAAATCGATCATTGTAGATACGCCTGTATGATACTAAACGCGAGAAATATCAGGGATCTTATAATGTATTCCTGAAAACTAACAACCAAGACCAGGAAAAATGTCAGAAGATACTGCTGGAAGAATTTCAGACGGATATCCAAATGTAGGAGAATTTCCTTGAATCCTTGAAGGATATCAGAAGAAACGCTTTGAAGATTCGGATGATTCGGAGGGGGTTCTTTTGCAGAAGAAATATCTGAAGGTATTTTTATTATATATTTTTTACAGATTGATAAAGATCCAAACTACTTGGGAAAAATTATTAACGTCATTTTTACAGGTAACTTTTTGATACTGAATTTTTGAATTTACTAAAATTTGTCATTTTTTGATATATTATGCATTTTATCTCAACAATTTCTATAAAAAGATAGGCAATTTTATGGAGAAAAACTTTATCGAAGACATCATGGCGTTTTTTTCTATCCGTTTTAGTGTTATTCACGATTTACTTTTTTCTGAGATCAGAGTTTTAAGGTATTTTTTTTTTCAAATAGCACATAAAAACTGCCTAAAAACACAAAAAACACACTTAAATTTGCCTCGGTTTATCTTTTTTCGGTGTTGATAAGATAGTTAAAGTTAGTAAATGTCAAAAAATACATGTTCTGCTTTTTAGAATGTCTTGAATTGGAACTTAATATCTAAAAATTGGTATTATTACGAAATGTGTTTGTAATCGCAATTTGAATTTGGGATGGATCAACGGATTCGCTTTTTTTTCACTGTGCCACTGTTTCCTGAGCTGTTTCACTGGTCCAGGACTTATACGTCATCGTGCGGAAAAATAATTGAAAAAACCATCAAGAATGTAAGATAAACGCGAAAATATGGCTCAACATTTGGTGGAGGATATATTTAAAAAAGCAATAGGCAGTACTTGTCGAGAGAGCTAGCTTTTTTAGAAATCTTTGCTAGTTAATTTCTGTTTGAAAGGATTGAATAACAATACCTCAAAATCAATTAATTATGTCACCATAATTCCTGAACACAATCAAGATAAAAACTTGTTGAGCATACGTGATTTTTCACTTTGTATGTGCTTTTGGGAAGCTCTTATGTGACATTTTTAGAAAAAATGACTAAAAATTCAAATTTCATAAAATAGTGAATAGTGAATAACTCTAAAACGGATCGAAAAAACGCCATGCATGCTGTCTTCGGCAAAGTTTTTGTCCTATCTTTTTATGAAAATTGATTTAAATTAGTATTAGGTTGAGATTCTTTTTATGATGGGTAAAATGCATACTACAATCTAACATTGTTTTACTGTAAAAAATATTTGTATGAAATTTATTACGAAAAATGGCATTTTTTTTTTTAAATCTCGCCGGGGCGACCTCTAAACGTCATTTCTGGAAGTTGCCGTAAAGTTTGTTTCTAACACCCTTAGCTATCATTTGCAGGGTGAACCCCCAAGCTTTTTGACCATGTGCAATTTTAGGTCACGCCAATACACAGCTATCTCTTGGAAGAATCCAGGAAAATGATGAAATCGACTACCTACATTTATCATTTCTCTTGTCATTATCAATAATGTATTACAAGTATTGAAGCGAACACGCCTACTGTGCAGCGTCATTGAAAACAATTGAACAAAATCATAGAACAGCGTCATCTCGTCAGTCGCTCCGTATAATACATGTCACAGATGAGATGCAAAAACGAATGGGAGTGACGTTAACAAGAAAGTTTATGTCACTCTATTGATGCTCTTCTTCCGTTTAATGTCCTGGCTCGAAAGTCAAGCCTTACGAAGATAAAAAAGAAAATCCTCGTCAAATCTTTCGGTACTAGGTAGGGTCTTGTACCATTTGGGCAGGTGTACCTATTTTGGGCACTTGCCGCTATAACTAAGTCAATTTCAAACCAATTGATTTGAATTTTTGTACAGAGTTAGATACTGTGCGTGACTAACTCTATACAAAAACTCAGGTTAATCGGTTTAAAAATGACTTATTTATAGCGGCAAGTGCCCAAAATAGGTACACCTGCCCAAATGGTACAAGACCCTACCTAGATCCAAACGCAAGTCGAAAACTGTCATGTTTAGGTTTGCGTGGTTCCGGATTATGATCAGCAACGAGGAGCGGTAGTATCACTCAGCTAGTGAAGAATGTGAAGAATAATTTCTATTGTCGAAAACAAAAGCATGCCTTACATCACATAACATAAATGGAACTCCAAAGTCAGAGCGAAGACAAAAGTTGTATCCTTTTCCAGCACGCGAAATTTTTATAAAAGGCGTCGAACGGTCATTCATTTTGGTAAACAAAAAACATCTGATCCAACTAGTATTCCAGTTCTGGCAAAGATTACAGGAACGAAGATTCGCATCTGAGACATGCGCAAAACTAGCTGCTGGAAATCCACTTATTTATTAAAATCTGCGAAATAACACGTCCACGTTTCACATATCGATCTCCCCTTATATTTAAGGCTAGAAAACGTATTTTTGACTTGAGTTTACAAAGTTTCATCATAATTTATATCCTATTTTTGATCTCCACGTGCTGCCAGTCTAGATCTATGAGGTCTTCGTTTTACTTCACAGCAATGAAAATTGGTATACATGCTGGTGCTGGAAAATGGTATGGCAATAATGTTATAACGCATTAGATATTTCGATGCTCTATATACCAGTGTACTACATCGGAGAGGCATCAACTTTTTGAGCCAGAGTTCCACTTATGTTATGTGCTTACATTACACGCACTTCAGATGAAAACTAGAAAAAAGTGTGTCCAGCAGCAGTTTCTTACAGACCATTACCAGATTTTCCATCCGTTCGATAGTTTAAAATGTGCTCTTTTGTATGCATGTTAATTATTTTCAGCTAACAATATTACATAAAATTTATCAGAAGAACTTCATGAAAGTTCCAGCATGGATCAGACTGTTGTATGAATTCGTCTCAACAACACAAGAGCACCCTGCATCAAATCAGGCCAAACATATCTAAAGCACAGACAAACAGACATACTACTTAGAAGAAAATTGCTTCAAAAACATCGTTTGGCATCTCACTAGCACCCTCTATAATGCTCAATCCGAAGCACTCATTTGTAGGTGTTGTTTCCCTCGGCTCGATGTAACAATTTTGCAGGTGACGACTCCCCCGAGGCGTCATCCATTCATAAAACATGAATGAAGGTTCATGATTGAGTCATTTTATGTAAACATTGATCGGCGTCGCGTTCATTTCTCTGCAAAATTGAGGCACAGCAGCGCCACCATGACACATGCGAGCACAGTCCGAACCACACTATATTTTCAAAATGACCGTTAAATCGTGCGATGATTCCGATTTGAGTAGTATGTCTGTTTGTCTGTGTCTAAAGGTCCTATCTGCAGAAGAGAGGCTCTCTTTGGTTTCCCATTCTCTCGTTAATATCTCAGCTGTTTATTCGAATTATGATTGCCTCCTTGCATAGAACGGTGATCAGAATAATCATCTTTTGATTTGTACTGCAAAAGTAGTTGAAAAGTGTACCATTACATTGCAATAATTGAAAGAGGAAGTGAACAAAGAGCGCCTCTCAAATGCAGGTAGGACCTATTGAAACGTTTGGCCTTTTTAATAAGCAAGTTCTGAACCACTGTTGCGTCCAAATCCGAGTAGCTCGCGATTCGCGAAACGTGTTACCCACTAACGTACACGCTAAGGAAGGTCATAATATGCCATTCCGCTGAACACATATACCACAGACAAACAGACATACTACTCAAATCGGAATCATCGCACGATTTAACGGTCATTTTGAAAATATAGTGTGGTTCGGACTGTGCTCGCATGTGTCATGGTGGCGCTGCTGTGCCTCAATTTTGCAGAGAAATGAACGCGACGCCGATCAATGTTTACATAAAATGACTCAATCATGAACCTTCATTCATGTTTTATGAATAGATGACGCCTCGGGGGAGTCGTCACCTGCAAAATTGTTACATCGAGCCGAGGGAAACAACACCTACAAATGAGTGCTTCGGATTGAGCATTATAGAGGGTGCTAGTGAGATGCCAAACGATGTTTTTGAAGCAATTTTCTTCTAAGTAGTATGTCTGTTTGTCTGTGCATATACATTGCCAAAAAAGGTCGCAACTTTAATTAGTGAAGGCAGCGTTTCCTGTCGTCGACGCCACAGTTCGAAGCTTGAAGAGCTGTTGGCGAATGATATCGATTCGGTGCCAATTGAGTGCCAGTAAAAATAACACAATCATGATTTTTCACATAAAAATCGCGAAACCTTCGTTGATACACCGATTCCTATAATCAAATTTCCGGTGCAAGGTGTTCCAAGTGCGCAGGGCGCACAGCTTCTTCAAAAACAGCTCAGCCTACTACGATCCCGAGGAGGCTGTAATGCGTTTTGTAATTCGGCACCAACATTTCAAAAGGGCGTAACTGCATTTGGAAGTAATACCTTCTTTCAAAGCTGTAGGTCGTACTGCCTCCCTTACACTCAAACCACCGTGGTTGTCGGAAAGAGGAGAGTTTTTCCCGTCCGGTACTTGTTGTGAAAAAACATGGAAATCATAACACATGATACACAGCTTTAAAAGAAGATGATGATTCCAAAAGCAGTTACGCCCTTTTGAAATGTTGGTGTCGAATTGTTGTGCAGAACACTTGATGATGTCTTAAGTGCTCTTAAATGGCACATTAGGAAAAAGTGCGAAGCAACCCATGCCTGATGCTGCGAGCTGATTCGTATGGCTGTGCGCGGCTGTTGAACTGAACTACGCAGCCAAGCCAAGCCACACGCAGGCAATCAAAACTTAAATATTGCCTCTTTCGGGCAGGCCTCCGGCACTCGGCAGCCGGCAGGGTGTTGTTGTAAATCGTGCTGGCCCAGGCCAATAAAGTTCGAATTGGACCACTTACATCCCGTGTACATACGATTCGCGAGGCAAATAAACACGCAGCACGCGGTTTCCAATTTGTACGCGATCAACAACATTGCGGGATTGTCGTATGGCTCTCACAGTAGGCGGCGAGCTGAGTTCGCGAATTGCCATGATTTTGTTTTGGGGTGAATTTAATTAAATATTTACACACCTACCACCGTGCCAACGGGATTTAAACCCGCATAAACAGATCAAACAAGCAGTCATGAACGAGATCTGTCGAAGCCAGGGTGATAACAGTTGTATACTTACCCGTACAAACAGCGTACAAATTGATGACGACAAGTCGTATAAGTCGAATGGGCAAAACGAAAATAATGTTTATTTGGTTCATTTTCCCAGCGGGATGTCGTGTTGCGTTGATTGCCGCGGCGGCGTTGTCCTCCAATTAGCGAAAAGTTTTATCCATATTTGTCACTCTACAGCGGCAACAAGCGGGCGTAGAATACAGATGGTGGTCAACTTATTGAAATGCATACATTGGAAAACCTGTTTCAGATATTCTTCACTACCAACGATTCTTAGGTAATTCTGTCAGTTCTGTAAGAGTAAGACAAAGGTGGCCTTGATTTTTGTCCCTTTTTTACTAATGCGTCATATCCAGAGTTTAAAAAATTCAAAGATCCAAAGTGAAAATTGGCATTCTAATTTTTTAATTCATATTTGGCTAAATACAATTCCTCTCTTTTTTCATTCAATTCTCTGTCATGAATATTTTCTTGCACGTCGTAAAATGTCCAATTTCTGTTAACAGAAGCACAATTCGACTAAATGTACAAACAGAGCAGTTGGTTTGTATTCTAATTAACCACTACAGGTCGGACTCGATTATCCGGAGTATTGATTTTTATTTTACTCCGGATAATCGAATTCTCCGGATAATCGAATCACGAAAAAAAAATTAAATCGGAATTTAAAAATGTATAAAAACGGATTTTTTTCCCTATGCTATGTGTATGAAGCAGTGGCATAGCCTGAAATTTGAATTAGGAAACGTCCATATATTACGTAATGCAAAAAAATCCCTTCCCCCATAGTCATACTTTTCGTATAAGACTTCTGAAGTTTTTGTATTGGTCACCTATGTTGAATTCTCCCTCTCCTCTCAAAGCGTAACGTAATTTATGGACGTTTTCTCAGAATATTGTATACAGTGGGCCCCTGAAAGTATTTTGGGCTGACGAAATCGGCACAGTTTTTTTTGTGAATTTTGAGCTAAATAAAAAACAAACAAACTATACAGCTGATGAGGGATGGTGAAGGGGATGGAGTGTGGTTTATGTAAATTTGTGTCAGTGTGTATGGACGAAAAAAATGTAATGAATGAGGCAGTAGTAAAACAATGTACTTTTGCTGTTTCTACTTTTTGTTGGCCATGTTGGCAAGATATCTCTTCTACAACACAGCCTTCTCTTATCAGATTTGCGTCCCGAAAAACAGACAGTAGATAAGTGAAGTGTAACGGGTCTATACTGCATGAATTATAAAATTAGGCGACGAATAAAAATAACCATTACAAATAACATTTCCCATTTCTGATCAACAAGTTTGGCTCTTACTACCCGAGCAGGATCCGTTTCCGTTTCCTTTCCGCATTATTTTGAAAAGACACTATGACTACACCGTCTTCAACCAGAGGTTGCACAGACTGAACGTATTCTAATCCAGAAGCAGCCTCTGCGCTGTGTCTATAATACACACGTGGTACTGGGAGTGGTAGAGGGATCCTTGTAGAAATCTCTAAAAGAATTCCTAGATTTGCCCCTGGAGAAATTATTGAAGAAAGCCCTAGAAGAGTCACTTAAAGAGTTTTGAAAAAGGTTCCTGAATCACTACAGAAATCACTGTAATTCATAAAAGATTTCTTTAAAAAATTCTCGAGAAATCCCTAGAGGAATCAATGGAAAATATCCTGAAGGACTATATGTAGGAGTTCCTGCAGAACTCCTTAAAAATATTCTGGGGAATGTCTAGAAGAATTTCTGAAGAAATCCAAGAGTTTCAGCAGAAATTTAAGGAAAAGAAATTCATGGAAGAATCCTTGGAGAAATACCAGCAGTAGTTTTGGGACTTCCTCTCTAAAGGACTTTTGGTGGAATATCAATAGAAAATTCTGGAGGAAACTTTAAAGAAATCCATGGTGAAATCTTAATTAAGGTAAAATTCCACGATAAATCCTAGGAGGAATCCATAGAGATTCTTCGGAGGAAAAATCCGTGAATGAATACCAGTAGAAATGCTAGCGGGGATTTTCGGCTTCCAGTCTCTATGTGATCATAAACGGATATCCGATTACATAGAGACTGGAAGCAGAAAATCCCCGCTAGCATAATACCAATCACAGTCGATCCCCTTATACCAGTAGAAATTCCTGATGCAATCCCAACAAGAATTTCTGGAGCATTTTTTGTTAAAACTCCTCGGGAAGAATCTGAAGAAGAAATTTCTGAAGATATCCCAGGAGAACTGAAGAAGTCCCAGACGAAATTCTAGGAGAAATACCCAGCAATATCAAGAGGAATTCATCAGTTCTGGTTCATTTGGCTGAACGCCATGGAGCTGAAAGTGTCGATTGGCCGAATGCCGCTTGGTCGAAAAATGAATGATGAACTTAAGTGGCCTTGCCAATGTCCGCCGTCTCAGTATAACTCTAAAAAACAGCCATTGATTTAAGGAAGGGAAAATATTGGCAGTTTTAACGCCATCTAATTCCTTTGATATTCTATAAAGAATAGCCTATGATTAAAAGTGGGGAATACTTCTGATGATCATATTGGCAGTTAGAGTGTCAAAAACATCCTCTGAATTCTTTTGATCATGATTTGGCCAAATGGCATTCGGCCAAATGGCCGGACACCGAATTCATCAAACTTGAAAGCTTTCGACTACTCGGAGTTTGCTTTGGTAATCCATTATTGAACAAAATCTCTGGAGCATTTTCCCTTGAAAATTCTGGAGGATTCCCAGAAGTAATATCCGAAGGAATCCATCCAATGCGTTCTTTGAAAAATGCCTTGATTTGCGTCTGTTTTCAAAGGATGCCGTATATCACTTATTGCATCAAATTTTTCATTCATTTTTCGCTGAAACAAAATTTAAAATAGTTTGGCCCTTTTTAAATATAACGCGAGATTTGTTTGTTACGTAATTTGTATATGATGCCAAAATATATCAACTGCTGTTAAGATTGATTGTGAAATAGTAATGTCTAGTGTAGAATGCTTTAGTGTTAAACATAATCGGCCTAGAAATCGGGGCAGCATAGTAGGGTCTGGCACCATTTGGGCAGGGGGGCCTATTTTGAGCACTTGCTGCTATAACTCAGTTAATTTTGAACCGATTGACTTCATTTGTGGAACACGATCAGGTACGTACAGTATCGAATTATGTTCAAAAATTGAAGTCAATCGGTTTAAAATTAACTTAGTTATAGCAGCAAGTGCCCAATATAGGTCCCCCTGCCATAGTTCCGGACCCTATTATGATACAAATACTAAATAATTTCAAATTTATGCATTACAATATAAAAATAAATCTCTATAAAAATTCTCCGGATAATCGAGTCTAAAATTCCGGATAATCGAACCCCGGATAATCGAGTCTCCGGATAATCGAGTCCGACCTGTATACGCAAGTTTTGTGTTGATTTGAAGTATGGTCGAGAGTTACGATCTAGTTATATTTCTCAGTGAAAATTGTCAGTGACAGAAAAATGAATGGATAAGTGAGAAAATTCATTTACCAAAATGAATTTTATTTTGATCCCTCAGTTTAGAATTTTCAGAATTCATGTTGATTGTACTCACTGAAAATGAAAATTTTAAACTCTGGTCGTATCCGTAAAAAATGTTTTCTGTTCAGGTTTGCCGTTTTCTATCAGTGGATCCAGTTCCTAAAGTCTGTTGGTTATCACACGTTTTTACCCTTCTTACACCCATTAGAAGGGTATAAATTCCGCTTGGAAAACCGACTTTCGATCCGAGGCCTGCAGGGCCATGACACATATACCAATAAACTCAGCTCGACGAATTGAGCAAATGTCTGTACAGTACTGGCCAAAATTATAGGCAGTGATGATGATACGATGCATAGTTCGATATACCTTTCTTCGGGTTAGCTTAACTCAAATGCCATTATTCGAATATAAGTGTTTATTGATCACGAAATAAAATTGCATTGTTTCAAACATCAAGCAAAACTTAACGAAGGAGAAAGAATTCAAATCTTGAATTTGGTCGAAAATTGTCTGGCCGAAATTATAGGCACTTTATCGACCTTCCTAAGAAAGTTTGATGTTCTATCAATGTCTGAGTAATAACATCACCAGGATCCTTCAATATTCTGTTTAGCAGAGGTGTTAGTATTGTTTAGAATTGAGATCATTGGTTTGTAAGTTTGATTTTGGGTGTATTTTATCAAATGTCAATGATAGCTATCTCGAGGTACTTGTGATTTCTAGTTTATAAATTTGCAGTTAATAATAAATGTCCTCCATACGTTTCCAAAAGGTTTTAAGTGTAGGTTAGTGGGCAAGCCATCCAGAATATGAACTCCCAGGTATTGTAATGGGTAAGTTTTGTTGTATGGCTTTGAAATTGATTGATTTTGAATTGTGAAATGAAGCGTTGGCTTGTTCAAAATACCTATAACCATCATTACGACTAAAGTTCTTATTGAGATATTTCTCGTGGATATTGGAAATGTTTCTGATATACCTAATGGAATTCAATCTATCTTTCTATGAAACCGGCAGTCCAGTTTCTATTGAAGAAACGCAGTCTCACACACTGTTAGTATCCAGTCCCACTTTCCGTTATTAGTTATACAGCTACTCAAAAAAGCGGTTTTCAGGCTAAGACAACAAGTAAATTAAGAACGCCTCGAAGGGTGCAAAAAACATGCCCATTGGAGCCTAATACAACGGTACCATGCTGTATTCAGTGATTTTATCCTTTTTGAAGAAATTTACTGGAATATGGGGTGTCTGTAAGGTGGAGAGTAGAATAACGCAATACGCAATTCAGCATCCAAACACGACTGCAAGCGGCTGGGGTAGTAACAGTCTGTGGGGATGATTTTTTTTAAAGATATTGATCCCCTGATATCATCTGGGGGTATGCTGAATGCCAAACAATATATCAAAACTATATCTGTTGTCTAGGATAAACACTTTGATGAGAACTTCAGTTATAATGATGATAACTGGTATTTCCATGAAGAGAATGCTTCATATCACAAGGTGAAATATCAATTGATTGGTTTCAAAGCCATGGAATTTCTGTCCTAGCTTGATCGTCAACTAGCCTAGACAACAATCGTATTGAGAACACTTGCAGTATATTGATCAGCAGTTGTAAAACTATCAAACTAAAAATCGCCAGGTATTCGTTGTAGCTTTCATGGATATTTGTTCAAAATTCACCAAACGCCAATGGCATAAACTTCTGATCCCGATTCCAAACCGTGCTAAAAGAATATTTAAGGCTCGTGAAAGTATTATAACCTCGATGATAAAAAGTTTCTGAGATAGGACATCATACCTTCTTTAGTAGGTCAACATAGTGCCTATAATTTTGGCCAGACAGTTTTTGACCAATTTCAAGATTTTAATTTGTTTTTCTATGTTGATAATCGTTTGGAGTAAAAAACGTTGTATTGTTAATATGTAGTCAATAGACAATAATACTAAAATAATTGCATTTGAATAAAGCTATCTCAAAGGGAGATTTATCAACCTAAACATAGTATCATGAGCATTGCCTATAATTTTGGCCAGTACTGTATGTGCGTGTGCGTATCTGTGTGTATGTATGTTACAAATAATGTCATTCACGTTTCTCAGCCGTCTGTCAACCGATTTGGGTTCTCTTGGAAGTAAATGAAAGCTACTATAATCTAGTTGAACCCTATTTAATTTTATTGAGATTAGACATTTGGTTACTGAGATGTCTTTCGAAGAGAATTCGGGAGTTATACAACTCTACTTTTTGAGATTTTTTTAAAGCGTATCATAAAAAAAAATCTCAGCCGTCAGTCAACCGAATTGATTTCTCCAAGCATTAAATGAAAGCTACAACATCCTAGTAGAACCCTATTCCATCCATTTGATTTCGATTGGATATTTGGTTACTGAGATATCTTTCGAAGAGTATTTGGCAGTAATACACCTAACTTTTTGAGAGATTTTTGACAAAGTAAAAGTATATCATAATAAATATCTCAGGCATCTGTTAACCAATTTGGGTCTTAGCACCGAATGAAAGCTATCACATCCTTGTAGAATGCTCTTGATTCTTATTTGTATTGGATATTCGGTTACCGAGATATCTTTCGAAGAGTACTTGGGAGTAATTTCAATCAATTCCTTTTTTATTTATTAATATAATTGCTTGCTATCTTACTGAGGATCATTCGACATCATATAAATTCTACATTCTCTCTTGTACCGACTTTTCGAGCCCTCTAAGCAGAATACCCTTTTCGAATGAGTGTAATCAGTTTTGTACCTTAGGGCGGAATTAAAAGGAACAAAACTGATTACACTCATTCGAAGACTACATTCTCTTCATAGAATGCTCGAACATTGTATCGCAGTTTCTCTAAGATGTTAGTGAAGCAAGTAAAAAAGTATGATTGGGGTACTGGCTCCGGGTTTGGCCAGGATTGTACGACATTTCCCCGAAAACCAGTTCCCCGAATGAAGTTTCCCCAAAAGTTTTTTCTCCGAAAAATGATTCCCCGAAGGAACTGTTTCCAGAAATATTTATAATACTATTTTTATTACTGGTTTCTGATAATTTTCTTTATAAATTCCACTAACTGAAACGAAAGTCATTGAAACGAAAGTTATCCTACATTGTTTGCTGATGTGTAGGCTTTAGAAAGACCGTTCAATTATTTTTACCTCCTTAAAGTTTCTGTGATTTTACAAAATTTACGAATGGATGAAGATATCAAGGAAACTTTCACACCTCATTGATATTGTACATTCCCTCTCAACATGAATTTGTCAAGATATAATGTTATTCATGATGCTTCAATGAGGTATTGAGGTATGCTCTTCTTTTAAATATGGGTCATTCCCAACTAACATTTATTGTGAATGTAAACGTCAACAAAGCGTCCTCAATACGGCTTGATGCTGAGTTACTGTGATGTACATATAGATGGAAGCTTCTATGCAAGCCCTATACCAATGAATCTGGCGAACTTAATCAGCATGTATATGCTGTGAGAGAAGCTTCTATGCCACCAAGTCATAGCTCTTTTCTCGGCTCCTATTCAACCACTAACTGAATAACATCTTGAGAAGGCGCTTTTTCAGCCTTTCCGCAGTTGTTAAATAATAGTTTACGGCATCCCCAAAATAAACGATTAAATATAATTAGGTTATGGATACCGTGACGCAATACATGGGGAACTGGAATTATCACTTACTTTTAAAATTGAATAATTAAAGTACTTGCCGCTATTTGGAATCGAACTCCCGATCTCCGTATCCACTGGTCCCGATGATGTCCTCGCTGCCACACTGCTATATATAAATAACATAGAAAATAGCCCTGAAAGTCTCTTAAATAAAGATAAATCAATCAATCAATCAGAAAATAGCCCGTTTTGTTTTACTCCAGGCAAGGCTTCATAATTGTGCCACAAGAAACCATACCCAACTTCATCTTGCTGCAAAAGCTTGTGAAACGTCAAACGCAATAATGTTTACATTGAACAAGCTGTGTGATTGCGCCAACAGATTCTTCTTCACAGCTTCTAGCTGAAAGAGTGTTCTTTAAACGGCTACGAAGCGCTGCTGTTTTGTATTTTGGCAACATTACAAAACGTACTGTATAAAAGCAGCTGTTGTAGTGGCTGGGACTCTTACTCGATTTGCACATCTTCCGGAAAATCTTCCGGCATTGAATTAAAGTGCAATAAAAGCAACACAAATAATTTCACAGCACAGAGATGGATAGCTGTAAAGAATTTGTGTAGTAGCTATATATTCCGCTTAAAGTTTGTTTTGACAATAATGTTTACATCTGACCTCATCCGACAAGCCGTGTTGGTAAAACAACAGTTTCTTTATTACAGCTTCTAGCCGTAATGAAATCGCAACGGCCTTTAAAGCGCTGCTGGTTTTGGGATTTGTCAGTTTAACGAATTGTACTGTATAGTAGCAGCTGTTTTGTTAATGGGGACTGCTATTCGATGTGTTCAAGTTTTCACATCTTCCGGGAAATCTCCCGGAGTTGGAATAGAGTGGAGTAAAGGCAGCCCCAGTGACAAGCAATGGATTTCTGAAAACCGAGTTTGGTAGCTGTATGGTGCTTGTTTTGCAGTCGTGTATTAGCTTATGCTTTATATTTGACTAGCTTTCCTTTCATTCAGCGTTGACTGCTTTTACTCGATGGTTACACAAATGACTGAAGCTTATAGCGCTGAAAATGTTAGTTGGGTTGTACTGATTGAAAATGTTAAGGCTCTCAACTAAGAACACGCTTATCATAATTTTCCCATCTTATATTCATAGGCCGTTCTTTCTATTTTTTTGTTGAATATTCAATTGATGAAAACGCCATTTAAACGCATATTACCTTTAAAATGAGTCATCGTGATTGTGGTAGTAATCTGCTAAAGTTCATAATCAGCATTAAAGTTATATAATATGTGTAACTCACATGATCCCGATAACTAAAAGTATGCTTGCCTGCTAAGGAAGTCTATGAGCACAATTTTAATGCGTATTAAGAGGCTTTAAAGCAATCATGATCGAAGTAGCATTTGGAATTGACATTTTTGTAGAGCATATTATTAGCTAAACTGCCGACAATATTTTGAAAGAACAATATATGATGAAAAGGAAGAATCTCTGATGAAGATTTCTACTAAAACATCTAAAACAGTTGGACGCAAAAACAGAAAATCAATAATAAATATAGAAGTTGTGAAATTACTGATGATTAATTGAACAGTTCAACTTCAAAGAACAGCCTATGCTTGAAAGAAGGGAAATGTTATTAAAAGAAGGTTATCAATCGATGCTAGATTATTAAGCAGAAGTATGTCTGGCCGAAATATGTTAAGCCGAAGTTCATTAGATCGAAAATGTCATTCCGTCGGATGGGTCATCAGTCCGGTTGAGTTTTAAGCCGTGAAAAAAAAACAGTTTGATCGTCTATTAAACCCAATACTCAAGAGAATAGCCGACTTCTCAAAGAAGGCAAATCTGTCATGGGACAGTCAGTGGTTTAATTACCCAGTCAACCATAAGATGATGTATAATATGCTAAAGTACAACTGGAAACAACTGCAAAAAAGGAAGGAAAATTTTCAGATGGAATGCTGGCAGATTGATCAATTGATCATCAGTATTTCAGTAACAGTATAATATGAAATCATCTATGCGACGAAAGGGAAATATATAAAAGAATATTGTAAAATCATGGAAGTACAGTAGACGTTCGGTCGGTGCACACGGTTTAACTGCAATGCTTTTTAAGTACAATTCCAGTAAGTGCAATAAATTTGCAATTATCGCACCGCTAAACGTCAAGATTGTTGTGCCATGTTAGCCCAAATGAACAGGCGAATAAATTTTACGTTGATGATGTTTGTCAGACGTTGCATTAATCGAATTTTATTTGAGAAGTGAAACGTAAAAATGTTGCAGTTATCGAACGTCTACTGTATATCCCAGTATCTATAGAATGCCCTAGATACGAGGAATGTAAAAATACTCAAGGGACACAAACATCTTCTAGGACTTCGAAAACAAAATTTCACATCGTTTATGAAGAAAATTATTGTGCGTTTAGCACTAAATTGATTTCCGAAAAAACTTCATCGACTTCCGCTGCCTTTCATATGCGTTTAACATAACGTCGGAAGTAGTGCGCTGTACAGTAAATCTGGTTTTCTATACAGCGCACTACTTCCGACGTTATGTTTAACGTATAGGAAAGGCAGCGGAAGTCGATGAAATTTTTTCGGAAATCAATTTAGTGCTAAACGCACAATAGCATGAGGGCGTACTGACCCATTCGACCGGATCCCCTTAGGCGCTGTCCATAAACTACGTAGACTTTTTTTGGACCATCTCAGACCCCCCCCTCCCCCCTCGTAGACTTTTGTCCATACAAAATTTTCGAAATTTGTATGGAGCGTAGACTTTCGCCCCTCCCCCCCTAAGAGTCTACGTAGTTTATGGACAGGCCCTTAGATGTGCATTGACCTTAAATGGCATATGCAATAATCTTTTCGGGGAAACGGTACATTCGGGGAAAAAACTTTCGGAAAAATTTCATTCGGGGAACTGGTTTTCGGGAAAATGTCGAACTCATAAACTTTTTTTTTCTTAACATGCACACACATGTACCGTCCACCCCCGTTGGTTTGACCCTAGGTGCTGCGGATAGAAACGGTTTTATTTCTCAAGCTAGCCAACACACACCAACACACTCCCGGCACACAGCTTGTAAACACGCACGAGCGTTAAATTTTCTTGCAAACACCTCTCTCAGCGCAGTTGTCAAACATGCCGTCGCGACGCTGTTCGGAAATGGTAAACATGATCAATCAACCATTATTCCAATTATGTTGTCGTGTTCAAAGTTTATTATTTTCCATTCGTGATGGAAATTTGGAAGGATAGTTGTTACAAAATTAGCTAAAATGGGCTCAAAACAATGTTTATTCTTCTCCTCGCTTTCGAACGGATTGATAGCGGCAAATGGAGATATCGTGACAACAGTTTTGATTATATCCGCAGCACCTAGATAACAATACTCTTCAATCAAGCACACAGGTACAAAAAGGTTTAACATAACCTCTATCTTCAATGTTTGGCTCCCAATGTTTGGCTCCCGCTGAGAGAGCATATTGAGTCAGTCCGCGATACTCAGGTTTGACCGCATCTAATCTGAACAATTTTTAATTTGACCTCCGCTTATCTGCACGTCGTTATTCAAACGTCGTTTTGCTCAGGGAACGGTGTGTTTTTCGATGCCCTCAGAGTTACTAGAAGTTCAAATTAAAAATGAACCCCGTTGGTTTGCATGAGGTGTCATTCAAACGAACAGGAGTAGACGGCCCAAGTAACACACTTGTCGCAGAAGAGTTGCGCAGAAGTCACTGTGACTTACTTCTAACATATAAATGCTTACTTGCTAGAAGTAAATCACAATGACTTCTGCGCAACAAAACCCTACGTAATCGTGACTCTTCTCTGACAAGTGTGTTACTTGGGGATTAATATATATTTCCGGGAAATAGTACATTCCGGTAAATGGTACATTCCAGTAAATGGTTTTCCGGGTAATGGTACAGAATCTGTGTTTACTCATTATGTTTCTCCGTGTTTGTTCATGTGTAGATTTGAGATAACTCCAGCTATCATTATCATAGTCCATTTTACGAGCCGATTTTACGAATGAAATTTTGACTGGAGGTAGCGTCCTAACCCGTGAAAATCAATATCATCATCAACATTGTTGTCACTTCGTAAAATGGCTCATTGCATTGTTACTCATGCGGCAGTCAAATAGTGAGCAGTGAGGTATGGTGATTTTATTTAGAAAAGATAAAAAATTTGATTGTCAATAACATACTGATCTACTCCAGCAATTCAACCGAAAAGATTGCCGAAATCCATTAAAATGCGATGTCGCTTGTTTGCTTGTACCGCTTTTACATCGCACAGGAAGACGATACTGATTTCCACGTGGTTTCTCTCTGTGTACTTCTTTTTAAGCGTGTGGCACTCACTCTCTCGCTCACTGCTCTCGTTCTCTTTGGCACGCTCAAAAAATGCTACACAGAGATGAATTATTTCACGTTTTTCAAATGACATATATTGAGGGATTTGCTCAAAAGTGCACGCGGCCTATCGCTTCCGAAAGGTACAGCCGCGATTTTCACTCCCAGTTTACTTCATCCTTATGGGAAATAACATTGCGGCATTTCCTACGGTGCGGCTGTTCCTTTCGAAAACGATAGACCGCGTGAACTTTTGTGCAAAGCCCCTTTTTGAAACATTTCAACGACCGCGCGGTGTTTACGTTTCAAGAAATCTGACAATATTGTATACCATTTGAATTTGCATGTTATTTTTTTTCCTACCATTTTTTATTTTTTTTTTGTTTTGAAATGTTTTTTGTTTTTTTTTGTTCTATATATCCTTTAAAAATATGCTTATTTACATATTTGGGCATCAACACTACACAGATCGAAAAAAGAGTGTAAAATTCTGTCACATATAATGCACATAATTTGAAGCGTGGGATATCATAGAAGTTTACATGACATAAATATCATGTAAAAGTCATAAAATATCATGTAAACTTCCATTATATATCATGTAATTCAGCATGACTCTGAGTGTTTACATGACATATAACACAAATTTTCATGATATATCATGTAAACCATCATAACAATAAGTGTACATGACTAAAATGAAGTTTACATGACGTGTAAATCTCATTATTTTTATCTGTGTACATCATCTTTTTCATAGAGATACAACCAAATTCCAAGATGGAGCGAAGTGTATTTTTTTGCGTAATTGTAATTGCTTACCACATGTGCGAAAACAGAAACTCGACCACCCACAAGTCCATTAAAAAAAATCTGTAGTGTAATGATGGTAATGAAAATGACTTGACTGTTCCTCACTACTGTACGCCGGCCGGGTAATAACCCGAGGGATTTTATGGAGCCAAAGCTCACTCTGTTCGACTACCCCTTGCTTAGATTATAAAATCCACCCATTCGTGTGATGATGCGGTTCGGGTAAGAAGTCATTCACTTTTTACTCGCGATCCCAGTTCCAGCACCTACTACGATTCTCGTTCCGCTCGGTGAGGACGGACACTCTCTGTCTCTTCAACTCGCAAACTACTGATTGCGGGTTCGATCGATGATGCATGAAAGGAACAACGTGCGTGCTGCTGCTCGCGATCACCATGGTGATCGGCGATATGGAGACGCGAGACGAGCGAGGTTGTTATGACGTTAATGCTGCTCTTCAGATTCTTTCTTCCGCTGATTTAATTCTTGAGGATTTTTTTGTTCAGGGTGTTCTGTTTGACGATGGGTTCCACTTGTTGCTCTTTTAAGCAGTTTTTGTTGTTGATTCCTGGACGGTGATATCGAGGAAATATGGGCTAATTGTATGTATACGTCTTGCGTATACCACGATGTGTGTGCCATGACTGTGAGCTTTCTTACAATCGATTTTCATCGCTGAAGTTACGTGGAATGTGTGTATCCCTCATTTAAAGGAAATTTCCAGTACGAAAAGTTTCTGAACCGACTGGAATTCTGTTGGCATATGCAAGAAATAGTAGCACTGTAATAGTTAAGGTTGATGTTTTCGGAACATCGCAGTAGGCGTGCTATAGCAATCGACAAAATTGTCATTCCATTTCTTGCTCGTGAGAAGTAAACAGTAAGCAAATTTACTTCAATTATTCCAACAGGTTGTGGGCCCAGCGACAGGTAAATTGCACAATCCGTGAAGTGAAACGTGGACTTACTCATTGTTGAAGAGCGAAGTGAAGTTTTGGTGTAGAATGATGGATGCCACGGAGCTGAACTTTAAGGACAGACTTGTTAGGATCCCAAAATGGCCGCCACAATGACCGACTTTGGCACCTACTGACGATTTCAAGCGCACAAATCTCTTCGTAAACAAAACCAGCGCACCTGATCTTCTTATTTTAGGCTAATTACAAGTGAGCAAGATCAGAATAATAAAATGCACTGTTGTTTGAAGCTTGCTTCTTGAGATTTGTGCGTTTGAAGTTCTGATGCATTGTTGAAGCGGGATTTCAAGACGTTTGTCCTTAAACGCCTGGGATATGACAACTTGGAGGATACGTGCTAGGAGTTTTTGACTATAAAGATGGACTCTGGTCACTGGTAAGTGATGAGCTGCCATCCCGAGAGACAAAATAACAACAGAATGGGTAACGAAGAACGAGCTGGCATTGCAGACCATTGGGATATTTGGTGGAAGACTCGCAGTTGCGCATAATACAAGATGCTGAGACAGCAAGGGATGCGTGATAGATGTTAAGAAGCTATTACGTGAAGGATTCTTCCGTCAACAAAGTCGCGCTGATTAAAAAGCTTTCGAAGATGGAGCTTCCGGAAGGAGGAGACATGCGTGAGCATTTGATGGAATTGAAGAACTTATTCGAGCGGATTGAAAATGTTGGGTGTCGACTAGATGAGGTCGTGAAAGGGGCGTTTATGTTGGCCAGCTTACTGAGTTTGTATGGGAATACAGTGCACACTTAGAAATTATGAAATTTCCACGAAACGGAATCACCAAAAAACGTAAATGTTTTCAAGACTGAATCACAAATTGGACTCAATTTTACGCGCATCATGTATGTGCTGGTTGGTTAACAAATTCGTTTCACTAGAAACGTAGAATCAGTATCATGTTCATCAGCCACCTTCCAACTCGGTGAAATAGCCGAGAGGTAAGAGATGTGGCTCATGATCAGCAGATCCGGAGTTCGAATCCCATGCATGACAATATTTTACTTTTCTATGTTTTATCTGTCAAATCGGTTCTAGCGATTGCTAGACGCTAAGAAAAAATAAATTTTATTTCGGGGAGGGATTCTTACTGATATTCCTTCGGGGATTCCTTTTAAATAATCCTTCAGAAAATTATCCAGAAATTCCATCGGGTATTCGTCCTGGAATGCCTCCACGGATTCTTCCTGGGCTTCCTTCAGGGGTTTCTCCTGGATCTTCTTTGAGGATGACTTTCGAAGAACCTTTATGGATTCCGCCAGGAAATCCTCGGAGATTCCTTTTGGAACCCGAAAGAGTTCCAATTCGTCCTATAATTCCTTCGGGATTTTCTCGGGAATTCCTTCAGGTATTCATTCTAGAATTCCTCCGGGGATTCCTCTTGAAAATTCTTTAGTTATTCCGTTTGGAACTCCTTCGGTGATTCCTCCAGGAGTTCCATAGGAGATTCCTCCTGGAATTCCTTTGGGGTTTTCTCCTAGAATTCCTGTAGAGATTCCTCCTGTATTTCTATCGGGGATACCACCTGGATTTCCTGCAGGAATTTTTCCTGAAATCCTTCGGGAATTCTTCCTGTACTTTCTTCGGGGATGCCCGCTAGAACTCCTGCAGTGATTTCACCTGAAATTCCCTCAGGGATTCCTCTTGAGTATACTTCGAGGATACCGACTGGAAATCCTCCAGGAATTCCGTGGGGGATTCCACCTGGAATTCCAGCAGAGATTTTTTTTGAATTTCCTTCGAAAGTTCCTCCTGAATTTCCTTCGGGGATTCCTTCTGGAACTCCTTTGGGAATTTCTCATTAAATCTTCATGGTAATTCCGTTGAGAGCTCCTTCGGAGATTCCTCCTGGAGTTCCTTGATGGATTTCTCCTGGAACTCTTCGGGGATTTCTCTTTAAAAGCCTTCGAGGATTCCACCTGAAAATCTTCCGGAGATTCATCCTAGAACTCCTCTGGAGCTTTCTCCTAGAATTCCTGCAGAGATTCCTCCTGTAATTCCTTCGGGGAATTCCTGCAGAGATTGTTCCTGAAATCCTTCGGAAATTCTTCCTGTACTTCCTTCGGGGTTTCCCCCTCGAGTTCTTTCGGGGATTCTTTCTGGAATCGATACAGAGATTCCCCGTGGAACTCCTCTGGGGATTCCTCCTGGAGTTCTTTCGGGGATTCCTCCTTAAAGTCCTTCGGGGATTCCTTTTGAAAATTCTTCGGGGATTCCTCCAGGAATTCCTTCGGGGATTTTTCCTGGAGTTTATTCTGAGATTCCTTCGGGGAGCCCCTGGAGGATTCCTCCTTCGGGGATACCAACTGGAAATCCTTCGGAGATTCCTCCTGGAATTCCTTCGTGGATTTCTCCTGGAATTTCAGCAGATATTCTTTTTGAACTTCCTTCGAGAATTCCTCCTGAACTTCCTTCGGGGATTTCTCCTGAAGTTTATTTGAGGATTCCTTCTGGAATTCTTTTGCGAATTTCACATGGAAATCCTTTGGTAATTCCGTTTGGAAATCCCTCCTCCGGAGATTAAACTTGCGGAGATTCCTCGTGGAACTCCTCTGGGGATTTCTCCTGGAGTTCTTTCGGGGATTCCTCTTGAAAAACCTTCGGGGATTCCGCCTGGAAATCTTTCGAAGATTCCTCCTAGAATTCCTTCGGAGATGCCTCCTGGAAATCCTGCAGAGATACTTTCCGAAATTCCTTCGGGAGTTACACGTGGACTTCCTTCGGGCATTCCTTGCAGAATTCCTTAGGGGATTCCTCCTTGGCTTCTTTCGGCGAATTCCTCTAAAATTTCAATCAGGAAATTCTTTAGAAGAGTCTGCAGAGATTTCTCTAAGAGATTGATTGATTGATTTGTCTTTATTAAAGAGACTTTCAGCCCTTGGCTGGTTCGTCTCTCTCTCTAAGAGAGACCCCCATGGATTCCTGCAAAAGTTCTTTCAGGATTTCGTTCTGCAGTTCAGGAGTTCCTTCAAGGATTCCTCCTGCAGTTCCTCTTGGAACCAAGGGTTTTATTTTGGTTGGTTTTTGTTTTTTGGTTGCATAGACTTTTGTTATAGGAATAAATAGGCTTATTGGAGCTCATAATATATCAACAGAGACCTTAGAGATATACAGGATTATTCCAACTATTCTAAAATTCAAAACATGGGTTTTGCATTCGTAAAAACTATTCTTTTGCTATTACACTAAAACCACAATTTATGCATGTTATTTTTATGCACCTTTTTTATGCCCTGCATAAAAAGAGGGAAAGCTACTTAGAACGAACGTTGTGCATAAGAATATTTATTAATGACAGTAACTGTTGCAACGGCGACCAGGGGTGTTTATAGGGATGAGCAAAGGGAAGTCGCAGGGGAGTTTCAGGGGGTCCCAAGGGTTTTCCGCGGGGTTCCAAGAGATCTCAGAGGAGTTTTCGGGGGTCTGAGGAGAGGGGTTTTCGAAAGCATTGCAGAGAGTTTCAGAGGATTTTCGACGGTAACTATCGGTGGCCAGGGGCGTTTATAGGGGAGAGGAGGGAGGTTACAAGGGCGCTTCAGGAGATCCCAAGGGATTTCAGGTGGGTACCAGGAGATCTCAGATTGTTAAAACACGCCTAAAGGCGGTCCCAGCGGGTTTCAGAGGGATACCTGGCAATCTCAGTAGTGTTTCAGGGGCTTGGATGCGTTATAGGTACGTTTTCAAGGGTTTCCGAGGGTCTCACGTGCGTTACATGGGGTCCGAGTGGGTCTTAGTGGGATTCCTAGGCGTTTTTGGGAGTTAAGATGCGTTATATTGGGTTCGAGGGGATTTTATGGGGATTTCGAAGGTATTTCAGGAAGTTTAAGAGCATTTTCGGCGGGATTTAGAGGCGTTACGGAGTAGTTTTCGGGGTTTTCGGGGAGCGTCTTAGGTGCATCACATGGGGTCCATGGGGATTTAAGGGGGATTTTGGAGGCATTTCAGAATGTTCCAGAGTGTTTTCAGTGGAGTTCAGAGGCGTTACGCAAGCGTTAAGGAGGAGTTTTTGAGGGTTTCTGAGTGTCTCAGGTGCGTTACATGGGGTCCGAGGGGGTTTAAGGGGGATTTTTTAGGCATTTAAGGAAGTTTGAGAGCATATTCGGTGGGATTCGGAGGCGTTACGGAAGCATTACGGAGGAGTTTTCGAGGGTTTCTGAGTGTCTCATGTGCGTTAGACTCCTGCAACGCACCTGAAAACCTCTTGGAAGATTCTCTAAAGAAATTCCGGGAGGAATCCCTGGGGAAAATTCTGAATTATTCTTTCGATGAATTCCTGGAGAAATTTCTGGAGGAATCTTTTGAGGAGTTTCTTGAGGGATCTCTGGAGAAATTCTTTTTAAAACCCACGGAAGAAATTTCTGGTGAAATCTTTGGAGAAAATCCTGGAGGAACTTCTGGACAAATTCCTGGTGGAATCTTTCGAGGAAAAGGAGAACCTGGAGGAATCTCTGGAGAAATTCCTGGATGAATTCCTGGAGCAATCTCTGGACGAATTCCTAGAGGAATTGCAGAGGGAATCCCTGAAGTAATTCTTGGAGGAATCTATGGAAGAATCCCTGGAGTCCCTGGAGTGATCCCTAAAAAAAATCCTAGAGGATTTTCTGAAGAAACTCCTGGAGGAATTACTGTACGAATTTCTGAACGAATTCCTGGAGGACTTCCTTAAACAATTCCTGATGATATCCCTGGATGAATTCCTGACGGAATTCTTGGGATAATTCCTGGAGGAAATCTTGGAGAAACTCCTGGAGGAGTACCTGGAGAGATTCCAGGATGAAATCCTGGAGGAATGCCAAGAGATATCCCTTGGTGAATTCCTGGGGGAACTTCTAGAGGAACTCTTAGAGGAACTTCTGGAGGAATGCCTGTAGAAATGTTTAGAGGAATGTCTGGATGAAATTTCGGAGGAATCTCTGACGGAATTCCTGAAAGAATCTCTGGAGGAGATCTTGAAGATCCAGATCCCTAGAGGAATTCCTGGAAGTTTTTCTGGATAAATTCTGGGAGGAATTCCTAGGGAAAGTTCTGAAGGAATCCCTGGAGAATTTCTTGGAGAATTTATTTGAGAAATTTATTGTAAAAACTGCTGTAGGAATTTATGGAAGAATTCCTTGATCAATGTTGGAAGGACATCTGAAGGAATCCCTGGAGGAAGTCCTGGGGTAATTCCTCGATGAATTCTGGGTGAAATTCTTAGAGAAGTCACTGGAGATATTCCTGGAAGATTTCTTGGTGGAATGCCTGGAGGCCTTGGGAAATCCCTGGAGGAATTCTTGAAGGAGCTTCTGATGTAATGCCTGGAGTATTCCTGGTGGAATCCATAGAGCAATCCCTCAAGGATTCCCTAGAGGAATTCCTGGAGACATTCCTGTAGGAACTCCTGAAAAAATCTGTAGGGAAATTCCTGGAGGAATCTTTATAGGAATTCCTGGAGGAAACTCTGCATAAATTCTCGGAAACTTCCGTAGAGTAACTCTTGGAGAAATCCTTGGAGAAATTCCAGGAAGAATCCCTGGAGGAATTCCAAGAGAAATCCCTGGAGGAATTTCTTGAAGATTCACTGGAGCAATTCCAAGAGGAATCCCTGGAGGAATTCTTTGAGGAACCGCTGAAGATATTTCTGGAGGACTGCCTGTAGGAACTCCTGGACGAATTTCTAGAGGAACTTCTGGAGGAATGTCTATTGGAAGAAGGCCTACAAAAATTCCCAGAGGAATTCCTGGAAGAATTCTTAAACTCGCGGAGTCGAACCCCTGGAGGAATCTCAGGAAGAATTCATGAGGGAATCCCAAGAGAAGTTTCTGCAGAATTCCTAAGAGGAGGAACTGAAGAAAGTACAGTGGTATTCTAAGGAATCCTAAGAAGGGTTTGCGGAGGAGCTCCTGTAGGTATATCCTTATAGTAGTTCCTTAAAAAAACCCTTGGAGGAATTTCTGAAGAAACCCCAGGAAGTAGCCCGGAAGCAATCTCAAGAGGAATTCCTAAGCGAACCCCGAAACAGTTCTTGTAGGAATTCCTGAAGAAATTTCAAGAAGAGCTCCTAGGGATATCTTTGGAAGAATTTTTAGAATAATCTCTGAAGTTGTTCCCGAAAAAAAAAAATACAGAAGGAATTCTGGAGTGAATTTCCGGAGGAATTCTTGAAGAAATACTTGAAGGAATTGCTGAAGGATTTCCTTGAGGAATCCCGGAAGCAATATCATGAGAAATTCTTAAGAAAATCCTTGGAGAGCTTTCTTAACGAAGAATTTCTGTAGGAATACCTAGAAAAAATCTGAAAGAATACATATCTGCAGTAATTTCTGGATTATTGAAGTAATCTTTGGATGGACTCCTATAGACTTTTTTGTACAATTTTCCTTAAATTCCAGAATTATTTTTTGAATAATTTCTGGTAAAATTTTCTGAAAAAAATCCTTGAAGAAATTCCTACAGAAATATTTCGAATATTTTTGTATTCCTTGAATAAGAATCACACAATTTAGCCATTCAACCAAGCTTGTTATACTCCGACCTTATTTTACGTACGTTTATTTTACGCCGGATTGATTTACGTCCAAAATTTAGATTAACGTCCTGTGTGAAGAATTAGCATAAGTTAAAATTCACGAATAAAAAGAAACAAAAAAAAAAGATTAACGTCCATTTCAATCAATGCTCTACACTTTTAATGGTTTTCTAAATATACACATGTATTGTTCAGAAAAGTTCTAAAGGACAACAAAGCCCAACCAGTGATAGTTCCTGATATTATTATTTCTTATGTTAGATGGCAACACTGTTCAAATAGAATCAAATATTGCTGAATATTAGACTGGGTCAACAAAGTCGATTTTTTGTTACAAAGCTTTTTCGATTCGTTTTACCGTCTAAAGCAACTGTGCAAAATTTGGGAGCGATTGGTTGCTATGGAATTTAGTATAGGAAAACGTACTTTTTACATTTTTCTAATAAATTGAATAACACCTAGCGCGCTCGGCAAAGTTCCATTATACCGCTCAAAGCGTTGCCACAAATAGTGCTTAGTTTGCTAAACGCAGTTATCTAATGGCTGTCTTGACCTCGTCTAGCGTTGGTGACTTGGTTGGTTGTCTTGACCTCGTCTAGCGTTGGTGCGTTGAAGGTTCCACAGCCTGTCCGTCATCGTGTTTTTGAGTTCTGTTTGTCTCTCCTCCTGGCAGCCACCATTGTTCTGTCTGTCAGCAAGTTTCCATCACGGTCGTTGCATGCACATGATGGAAGACGACGCTGCGCTGTTTTTGTTCGCACACCATTTTGTAAAACCTCTGCATATCATTCTGTCCCATACTCTCTTGCGCCATTTTCTTCGTGGTCTTTCTTATTTTTGCATCGGATTCATTTTTCGGCCACTTCTGCTTCCTTATATTGCTCCTTTTTCTGCTGAGTGTAGATAATTTTCGACCTGTTTCATAATTTGAAACCGTTTTCCTAAGCATCATATCATATATTTTTGGCCAGTACTGTGCACGCTATGCCCAGGGAGTCGAGAAAAGTTTCCCGACTGGAACGGGAATCGAACCCGCCGTTTCCGAATTGGCGATCCATAGCCTTAACCACTAGGCTAACTTGAACTCATATTAGGCCTTAATCAGCCTTTCAAAGAACCTCAAATCAGCTAAAGTTCGAATAAAATCTCCAAAATTAGAAGTTTAGGACCTGAATAAAGGATTGTACCTCTTGTGTTCAGCTTTTGTTCAAATGAAGACTGATTAAAAATAGTTGGAGAAACGTTTGTACGACATCAAATTGTTACCTGGGATGTTGACAGTGCAGAGAGAAAGCTAAATAAAGTTTAAAAACAAAATTGAATTCCATAAAATCTTGAAGGTGCCAAAAGAACTGCTACTGGACACCGATCAACGACAACCAGCTGGCCTTAAGACAACATCTAAGATGCTCCAAGAGTTAAGGTGGAATAGTTGTGTAAAGTGTGATGAGAGGAATATGAACTTAGGTCAATCCGGAAGGATACATGGATCAGATTACTATGAAAGAAATGCAACAGAAACCGTATATTTTTTCCAACTTGAATCAAGATATTTGCGACCAACACCTCTCCACTCTCCCATCTTTGACCACAACCGTTTTAATGGCGATTGATGAAATTTATTTTTGACATAGAGCCATCTTTAGCAAAGACCTTCTAATATATGTTCTTCTTCGGGTTCGCTATTTAAGCCTGGAGCACATAGCTCATATTTGAATCGAATTGGTTAGTTTTCTCATGAGCTAACCTCTATGTTAACTATATAACTCGACGCTAACGTTTGCCTAGGTTTAGTCAAAAGTGTGCCTCAAATGTTGCAATAATTGCTAAGCACGCTGAAATGTAACTTATGTATCATCAAATTCATGTAACGTCATTAGTGGTCAAATAACACTTAGCGCGCTCGGCAAAGTTCCATCATTCCGCTCAAAGCGGTGCCACAAATAGTGCTTAGTTTGCTAAACGCAGTTATCCGACTGGTGGGGCATGGGAGCTTAAGCTTCATTAACAGTTGAAGCTCAAGCTCCGATGCCCCACCAATCAGAGCCCTCTAATGGCTGTCTTGACCTCGTTTAGCGTTGGAGCCCTGAAGGTTCCACAGCCTGTCCCAGTGGCGTAGCTAGGAATTTGGGGGCCCGGTGCGGAAGCAAATTCGTAGGCCCCCATGAAAATTAAATCTCTCTTTCTCTCTTTTTGGCGTAACGTCCTCATTGGGGCAAAGCCTGCTTCTCAGCTTAGTGTTCTATGAGCACTTCCACAGTTATTAGCTGAGAGCTTCCTCTGCCAATGACCATTTTGCATGCGTATATCGTGTGGCAGGCACGAAGATTTTTAATGCCCAAAGAAGTCAAGGAAATTTCCTTTACGAAAAGATCCTGGACCGACCGGGAATCGAACCCGTCACCCTCAGCATGGTCATGCTGAATACCCGTGCGTTTACCGCCTCGGCAATATGGGCCCTTAAAAATTAAATAATATGTACATATTTTACAATGATAAATCTATACATTTACCTGTCAAATGATCACCCTGTTGTATTTTGTACAAAACGTTGGAAAAATCTCGCTTTTTATGCTCAGTATTATAGTGATGCTGGCAGTGATGGACAACGGAAGGTTAAAAATTATCTATCTTATCTTATTTTCTGTTTTCCTTTATAATTTTTTTTCGGGAGCGCGAGATTTTTTTTATAAGAATTAAGACGAAAATGTTTTACCAATTTATTTAGAAATTGCAACAAATAATCCTTAATAAACGTTTTCAAAGATTGTTTTACTTTTTTCTTTAATAAATCTTTCTTGAATAATAATTTGTCTTCAAAAAACTTTTAAGTTGTAAATGCAAGGATATCATTCAGTATTCCTCTAAAAGCACTCCTTCAGGAATGATATTATTATAATTAGCCTTATTAATGAGGCTTTCAGTCCCTTGGCTGGTTCACCTCAGACATGCAGGAATGTTTTCAAAAGTACTACAGAGTTATTCAAAAGATTCTTGCAAAGGCTTCATCGAGTATTTCTAGAAATATTAGTTCAAGAATCTATCAATTATATCTCTGAGGATTCATCTAGAAGATCATCAAAAGAATTCGTGAAAAATTCCAGAAAAAAAAACACTACAAAAAATTCACCAATGATTCATTTAGAACCAGATATTCTTCCAAGAAATTACATCGTGATTCACTCAGAGGAAGAGAAGCCCTTCTAGGGTTTCTTTAAACATTCTTCCATTTCTTTCAGGGAATCCTCAAAATATTCCTTTGGTGATTTTCCACGAAAGTCAAGTATTTCTCCATAGATTCTTCAAATATTTCTCAATTCTCCCCTCAAATAACTCTCTTAGATATTTCTCCAATAATTAAACTTCGAATTTCCTCAAGCATTCATAACTTATCTTAGTGTCCTTTTAAAGATTTCTTAAGAATTATTTCCTAAGATTACTTCAGGAATCTCACCAAAGATTCCTTTTAAAACAAAAATCTTCAAGGATTCTTCAAGAAGTTTCTCTAAGGTTTTACTTAGTGATTCATCCTAGAATTTGTCCATTAATTAAACAAAATCTCCAAAGATTCCTACAGAAGAAATTGAATTATTTAAATTAAATTAATTAAATTAAACTTTTAGATGGACTTCTGTAGAAGTTCTGTAGGAATTCTTTCGAAAAATCCTTCTGGACTTCCTCTAACGAATTTTTCAATATCCATCAACTTTAGGAGTTTTCTCAAGAGTTTCTTCAGATTTTTTGCTAGTATTCCTCTGGGCACTTTTCAAAAAAAAATCTATTCCGATTTTTATAAGACTACCTTCAAAATTCTTCCAAGAAACCTTTTGAAAAATATTTCTAAGTTTCTATCACGCATCTCAGTCAAGAATTTCCCCAGAATTTATGATTGATTCCTCCAGAATTATTACGTTACTTTTTATATAATCCGTGCTCACTTCTAACAAATATACAAAAATAAGAAACAGAACAAAAAGCGCTTCATTCGTTTGTTTTGAGTGGTATGAAAATGGGAGCATTAATAGTTAAATAGTAAAATAACAGATACCCTATCCTATCAAAACAAATAACTTCTCCAGAAGTCTCTCCAAGGATTTAGAAAATTTTCTGAAGGTTATTCAAAAATCTAAAGGATTTCCTTCAATGAAGCCTTTAGAAGTTGCTCCCAAAATTCCTTCAGGAATTTTTCCGGAGATTTCTTTGTAGTTCATCCAATAAATTCTCTTGCGATTTGCCCGAAGATTCGTTCAGATTTTATTCAAGTATTCTAAGTAAGTTTCTTCAATTGATTTCATTCATTCATTCCTAAACTGATTTTCCCAGGTATAGTTACAAATAGTTTTGTACAAGAAATCTTTTGGGATCTTTTTATGCAAGAATTTCTTCATGAATATATTTAATTACTACTGCAAGAGTTTTCCGGAGATTCTTACACAAATCCCTCCAAGAAATTCCATAGGAATTCCTCCAGAGAATGCACTGAGTGTTTTTGCTAGATTTTTTTTAGAAATTCCTCTAATAAGCATATTCAGGGATACATAAATTCCTCCAATGAATACTTTAGAAACTCAAATTAAAAAATATATAAAAATTCTTTCAATTCCCACAGAAATTCCCCCAAGAAATTCTATTGAAATTTCTTCATACATTTTTAGGAAATTGTTTGTGATCTCTTCTGGTAATCACCTTAATTTTTTGGAAATTCTTTTGGTAGGGAAGGGGTCCTATTTTGGGCACTTTTTTGCTATAACTCAGCCAATTTTGAACCGATTGACACAATTTTTGGAACGCGATGAGATACGTATAGTATCTAGCCGTGTACAAAATCAATTGGTTTAGAATTGACTGAGTTATAGCGAAGAGTGCTCAAAATACCGGCCGCTGCCCAACTGGTTTGCTACTACATTCTCTTGAGGTTTTTCTCGGTCGTTCCGTTGTATATTCGAGGATTTTTTTTTAATTTGCAAAAGTGTATCTCATAGAACATCAAAAGTAATAACAGACGGAAATCCATAAATAATTTTCAAAAGAAATTTACAGAGGAATTACTAAAGGAACTTTCTGAGGAATTAGCAAAGAAGCTTTTAAAAGTTGCCACTTAAATTTACAAATGAATTGACTTATTAATTTTCAAAGTACCTGTCGAATGAATTTTGACATTGAACTATTGAAATAATTACAAAAGTAATTGTCAGGTATATTAGCAAAGGGACTGCTGGTAGAACTTCCAGAGAAATTGCTGAATCCCGTGATAAATTTTCAATCCAAAAAAAATTCAAAAAGTCCTGTCAAAGAATTCAACTTCGAATATTATTGCCGAGAAATCTCAAAACAGTTATCGAACCAGATTTCGAAGGAAGTGCCGAAATAGTTTTCACAAACATTTGCAAAGAAAACCCCGAGAATACTTTTATAGGAGCTTTCGGATCAAATCCAATCAAAGCATTTCCCAAGAATTTGCCAAAAAAATCCGCCAAAAGATATTTCAATTTTTTTTCAGGTAACTCACAGAAAACTCGCCGAATAAATTACCAAAAAAATGCCAAATAAATTACCCAATCAATTCCCGTAGGGATTGGCATAGAAGTTTCTAGAAAAGTGTTGAAGTTATTCCGGAAGTTGTTACCAGAGGTTTTCTCAAACGAATTGTCAAAAAAAAAATCAGTGAAAAGTTGCAGACGGAATTCCCAACGAAATTTTCGTAGAAATAAAAATCAGAAGCCATTTCTGTAGCATTTCTGAGAATCAGTTGATGAAGTTTCCAAAGGAATTGCCTAACAATTAATCAAATATATCGCCAAAGGAAATTTTCACAGCAATAGCCGAATGGATTCCCAATTAAATGTTTAAAGATATTCCTTAACGAATTTGTACACGGGTTTCCGAATTAATTACTGAAAAAGATAAACAAAATCCTCAAAAATTGTAATAAATGATGTAAAAATTCTCACAGGTATTGCTCCAAGAGATTCTACTGGAATTCCTCAATGAATCCTTTAGGAATTCTTCCAAGGTTTTTATCAGATTTTTTTTCTAATGATTCCTTTAACGGTTTCTTCAGCGATAACACCAGTTTCGTCCGGATTTCATTCACGAAACTTCTAAGAAATGTTTCTAACGATTTCATCAAGAATTTTTTCCCAAGTGCGGAGCTCCAAGAACTTTTTCTTGGATATCTTTTACGATTCATCTGCGGAATACATCAAGGAGTTCTTTACAAATTCCTCGAAGATTTTCTGCGAAAGTGGCTACAGCAATTCCTTAGGAAACTTCTTCAGTATTATGTAATCCCAAGAACTCTATAAAGAATTTCTTAAAGATATTCACAAACGATTCCTTTGGAGCTACCCCACATGTTCTCTTCAGCATTTTATCAGAGGAGTACTTTAGGAATTCCTTCAAGATTTTTTTTAGAAACTTCTTCAAGGGTTCTTTTTGCACTGCCTTATATGATTTTTCTTGAAGCCCTTTCAAGGATTTCTTAAGAATTTGTTCAAGCAATTCTTTAGTAGTCATACCTGCAGGGATTTTCCCAGAAATTCTTCTAATAATTGCTGTAGGAAATCATCCAAATATTCCTTATGCAATGTTTTCAAATCCATTTTCACAATTCGTTCAAGAATCTTTTAAGAAATTCCAGTAAAAATTTAATCTTTTCTACAAAATTTTTTTTTTCAAGTTACATATTAAGATTGTTTCATGGATTTCTCAAAGTTTTTCTTCAGATAACCCCACAATCATCTCCAAAGAATTCCTGTACAAATTTCCTCAGGGGGTCTTACCGAAATTCCTCTAAGTAAATATATAGGAATTTTTTTTGAAGATTGTTGTTTTTCATTTGCACCAAAGAATTTGGAATTCTTTGGGGTTTCCATCATTTGATTTCTTGAGAAATTATCTAGGCATTTCTTAGTTGGTTCCCTTTGCTTGCAGATTTTTTTCACGAATCCTTAAAGTAATTACTCATAGTAATCCTAGTACTTCTAGTACTACTTCATAGTACTGTAGTAATCCTTCCAGAACATCATCAAATATACCTCCAAAACCAACCCAAAGATTCTTTCCTAATACATCTTAGAATTCATCTACTAGGCGATTCTTAAAGATTTTTTTTTGAAAATTTCTGCAAAAAAAATCCTATAGACATTTCTACAAGAGTTCCTTCGGGAATACATTCAAATTTCTTTGGAAAATCTCCCAAGTATCCGTTCGGGAATGGCTATGAGCATGATTTCAAAAAATCATCAAATATATTTTCCATGAGGAACTCCTGCAAGATTTCTTCTTGAAGAAATCTCTAAAATCATTCTTGGAGAAATTCCTTAAGGCCCCTCTGAAGAATTTCTTGAAGAGTTTCATGATATAATCCTCGAATGGCTTTATGAACGATTCCGAAATGGTATTTCTGAACGACTGCTTGAAGAAGTTCCTACAAAAAAATCTAAAAGGAAATCCTGAAGGATTTCTTGATAATTATTTGAAGAAATTCCTGAAGAAATGTCAGGAGGAGTTCCTGAAGGAATCATTGTGAGTATTCGTAAACCAATGCTTAGAAAATTTTTCTAAGCAATCCCTGAAAAATGTTCTGAAGTAAATCAGAGAGTAGTTTTTGTAGAAGCCTTTGAAGTAACTGCCTGATAAATTGAAAAAGATATTCTTGCCCGAAGGAATTCCCGCAGAAACCCTTCAAGGACGTAACATGCGTTCAGTTCTTAATTTTGATAAATGGGGCCCCTGAATTTCAGCTGCTATCTTATGCTAAATCAACAGCTATGTTTGGTTCTGTGGTTAGGATATCAGGGACGTTTTCATAATGGTCATGAATTTTACTTCCATATCGGTACTGAATATCGTAAAGTTCAATTTTGATTTCGAACAGAGGCCCCTACATATCAGCAGATCGGCATGTTTTGAACTTATACTTATAGGAATCTTTCGCTAATCACAGAACTTTATTCAAACTGGACCCCGAATTCATGGGGCCACCAAATCAGGGAAGGTTTATAACACTAGACCTGCCCTGATTTGGAGGCCCCCTAAATTCGGGGGCCCGGTGCGGACCGCACCCTCCGCCCACCCCCCCCCCCCCCCCCCCAATTGCTACGCCACTGGCGTGTCCGTCATCGTCGTCGTTGAGTTCTGTTTGTCTCCTCCTGGAAGCCACCATTGTTCTGTCGGTCAGCTAGTTTCCATCACGGTCTTTGCATGCACATGATGGGAGACGGCGCTGTTTTTGTTCACACACCATTTAATAAAACCTCTGCATATCATTCTGTCCCATACTCTCCTGCGTCATTTTCCTCGTGGTCTTTCTTATTTTTGCACCAGATTCATTTTCGGTTACTCGTGCTACCTTGCATCATATCATATATTTTTGACCAGTACTGTAGATGTTAGGGTCCAAACTGCTGACCATAATCTTCAGAATATCCTGAGACAAAGCACACAACGTCTCTTAACCTCAACTTATCCATAGAGACTGTTTATCCGATATAATGCAAAACTGATCTAATTCTTTTGCGTGCGTAACCCACATGTCTCCAAAGCCATTATTTTTTGTTATTTTCATGGGAAATACCAACCGCAGAATCAACACTCCACAGGAACTTTCCCCTGTGGGATTATTTCCACCTCATTCAATTCCACTCAATCAATTTCAACGTTGCAATCACTCCCTCTGTTTGTGGCTGCGCCTCGACCTCACCACCATACACCACAACACATCGCCTTTACTAATTTCATTTCCTTATCTGTTTTTTTTTTCTTGTTTTTGCTTGCAGATTTATCCGTGTGCGCACAACCCAGTCAGTACTGCACACACAGCGAATAGATAACGTCAACGGCGGCAGCAGAGGACCGACCGGTGGACCGTCCCAAACCAAAGTGAATCCGAGATTGCAGTCCAGCCCGCCTCCCCTCGCTCAGCGTGACTTAATCCGATTGACACTCACTGTCGTCGTCCGTCGAATTTTTTTTTCTGGGAAATTCCCTCGACGTACTTGTGGAGCTGTACGATTGCAGTATCTTGTCGTCTTCGGTGGTTGATCGGAATAATCCCCGGTATGACCTCAGCGGGCTCGTAGTGTGCGACGGAGTGTGGGGGTGGGGTGGTAGGGATGTCCTCTGAGTGTCCGAACTGTTCAACAACGGTGGCCGGACTGGTGGGTATGTTCGAATCGCAGTCGACAACTGACGTCAAAGGCGCAGCTACCGGCCATATTTGTTCAGTGCTCGGCAACGCGCCTACTACGACGAGAGAACACCGTGTAGAAGGCCGAGGAACCGCAGAAGAGATCGAGGAGTACAAAGAGGGCGGTGCAATGACTGGAGCAAGAGCGGTCGGAGGCAGTAGGCCTCGCCAGAGAAAGACGGCCGTCTACAAGTGCTACTGGGATGCCGGGAAAGGGGATGGGGAAGGGGAACGGCTCTCGGGTTCTGGGTCCGGTTCGTTTTCTTCCGGGGTTGAGAGCGACGAGGACATGGTCAGGTTTCCGTGCGTCGAACGGCTTATTGAAATGTATGCAAACATAATCAAGCAGAAGGAGGCCGAGACGCAGAGCTTCCTGAACAGTATGACCATGGAGAAGGGCGGAGGAAGGAGCCGACGGGATGATAGTGATAAAAGACGATTAGATAAGAAGCCAGTCGAAGCCGGTGGTGATAAGACAGGTGCAAACGGTGCCAATGAAGCACAGTCGAGTTCGACTAGCAGTACGATACTGGTAGAGCAGCTGGACGCCAGCAGCTCCGTTCGGATCCGTGAAAATAGAAGTCCCGTCTCCGACGACGGTTGGAGCACCACTCGGCAAAGCCCTTACTGTTCAAGTGACGAAGAAAGCAGCAATACCAACGCTAAGCGGAAGATGAAGAACCGCGAAAAGGTTACCCGATCGTCCAGTTCGGACTCCGCTCTCGGGCTAGACGAAGACATCAACCAACAAGAACAACAACAGATCATCTCCAGCGTAGGCAAAACTCGTCGACTAACCCTCGGAGTATTGGACATCCCACTACGTTCAGCTCTCCTCCCTGTAGCAGAACCGGCACTCCTCCCAAGCTCAGACAGCGCATCCATCAATGCAGCTGTTGACCAGTGTCCCATGGTCGTCCGCAGCAAGATGATCCTGGAAGCTCAGCTCATAGAACTCCCGCTCGGAACGAGCTCACCCCTCGCAGACTCCGGCTCTACGGAAGCCCTCGGTAGCCCAAACAACTCGATCTCCCGCCGAGAATCCGCCCAAAGCTACGTCAGCGATTCCGGAGTAGACGGCGTCCGCTACGTGCGGACGCCCTCCGTAGTGGTATCGGACTACTCGGACGACACCATGTGCGGCATCACCCTAGAAGAGATTGAATACCTGCGGCGTCATCGTCTTCGCCGGGCATCCACCGACGGTGACGATTCGGACATCAGCGCGGCCTCTTCCTGCAGCAATCTGAACTACTGCGGTTCATCGATCAGTGCCCTCGAGGGTTGTGACTATCAGTGTGGCCTGCGAACTCCCGAACGGAAGGTTTCCGACTGTTCGACCTGCTCGACGCTCAGCTGCGAAGAGGACGCGGAGGCGGGCTTGAGGCAACGGTTGCAGGAACTCGGTCTGCGGCCACCGGTCAGTGATCTCAGCGAGAAGGTGTTCCCGGAGCTGGACGCCAAGAAGCGGCCCAAAAAGAAGGTTTGTAACCACCATCATAGTTGAATTTCGGCTGTTTTCCAGATAGGTTAAGGTCTCTAGCTAGGAGTTATTCATAGGGTACAAAACAAAGTTGGGTGTGCAAACTAGTCCGAATCGGTTCACGCAGGAAGCGAGAGAATTTCTTTGTTGGGCTTCTTGGGTGTTCCACACCTCGTGCAAAATCTCCCCGGGGCTCTAAGCCTGATCGAGCGAGCCGCGAGTGCCTTGTCTTAAATTGTAGGTACATAACACTGAATTGTATGGTAGATGTTATTGTTAACTGTTAGCTGTTAGCTCTTTGTATAATAAAGATAAGGAAAGACGTAGATGCAAAATGATTGACGTCCGGTGCTGTTGAGAGTGATAAGAGGAAACGATGATGACCTGCCGTATCTGTGTGGCTTCTTCTTGTGGGGGTACATCGAGTGGGTGGTTATTGATTTGGTTTAATTGATTTACGAGGAAAAGATTGCCAAATATTGACTGATTGGTGGTGTGGTAACCATCTGGTTTGCAAAAAAAGTACTCTTTGGGTGAGAAATTTTCCGAAAGCATGGTTAACACCTGCAAAACACAAAAAGAAGTTAATTTTGAAAATCTGATCAAATTTTTTATCCCAATTTTTAACAGCACGTTGTAAATCTTTTAAGTATTTTAACGGGAATTTAGATATTTATCTTGACAAGCATTTCTTTCAACATTTCTCCTGGGAATCTTCCACAGATTCTTTAAGGGTATCCACCAGAAACTTTCTTTGGGACTTCTTCAGGAGTTTCTCAAGAAATTTCTCACAAGATGTATCTTGAACAGATTCATCTTGAAACTGGCTTACGGGTTTTCTAAAAAAAAACCTTCTGGGATTCCTTAAGGGATTCTGTATGGAATTTCTTCATGGATTGCTACATAAGTTCATGCTTGTGCGCCTTCATGTATTTCTTCAAACATTTCTTAAAGAACTTCGCCAGAAATATTCTCAGATTTGATTTCCAGAACATTCTTTTGGGAATTCTCCGGAATTTCCCAAGAAATTTTTCTAGTAATTTCTGCAAGGGCTTCTCCATGAATTCCTCTAACCGTTTCTTCCATAGATGCAATTCTAAGAGATCTTTTTTGCATAAAGATTCGGTGATTCTTTCAGAATTTCCTCAAGGAGTTTCCTTCAGAAGTTCAGAATTTTTTCTTGAAATTTTTTATAAAAATAATGCTTGATTTTCTCCAGAGATTTCACTTACTCTTTTACTCAGGAATTTTCTCGGACATTTATTTGGAAACTCCTCAAGAAAATTCTTGAGAGATTCTTCTGGAAGATCCTTCAGAGGTTCAGCTATTAGTTCCAGGCATTTCTCCAGCTGTGGATTAATTTAGGGATTCTTTCAGATTGTTTTTTTTTTTTTCAAAAAATTCTCTCATCTATTCCTTCAGATGTAACTCCAAAATCTATTCGTTAACATTTTTCATGGATTTTTTCAAAAGATATGCAGATTCTTTAGTTCTTTCAAATAGTATTACAAAGACTTTTCAAAAAAAAAAAATTTTTCCGCGATTCTCGATAGTATTTTTTTTTTGTTTCTGCAGGATTTCTTTCAGAATTTTTTGGTAATATGTAGTTTAAGATTTTTTGTGTACATATTTCTTCGAAAATTGTACAGGAAATTTTTACGAGAATTTCTTTAGAGGTATTTCCAAGAGTTCTTCCAAGGATTCCTTCAGAAAGTCCTCTAGGGATCCCTTAGAAATTTATTGATGGATTTCTTCTTGGCTTTTATCAGTACCCTCGCTGTTGTATTTTTTATGCAACAAAGACATCCCCCAGAAAATATTTCTGACGAGACCACAGGATCAATTTCTAATGAAAACAGAAATTTCTGTAGGAATCAGGAAATTTTGAATAAATTTTTAGAGGAATTTCTGAAAAATTCCCTGGACGAGCTTTTGGAGAAATTCCTTGCTGAAACTCGTAAAACGATAAAATATCTCCTCAAAGGAATCCTAAAGAGAATCCTTGAAGGAACCCCTGAAGGAACTTCTGCAGAATTTTCAGTAGAATTGCATTTGAAAAAAAAAATCTCTGGAGCAATATCTGAAGAAATCGCAGGAAGGTTTTTCAAAAATTTAAAGAAGAGTTTATTAAGAACATTCTGGAATACCAGGAAAAGCTGCTCGGGAAAGTATTGTTGGAGTTCCTAGATAAAAGTTGAAAAAAAAAACTTTTGATATTCCTAAGACCGTTCGCAATGCTGTTTTATTTTGTATGGCGATTTTTAAAATTTTTAAAATTCGTCATACAAAATAAAACAGCATTGCGAACGACCTTGAATAAGCGTATTTTTAATGGATTTCCTAGAACGATTCCTGAACAAATATCTGGTGGACTTCCTGGAGAAATCCCTGGAGGAATTCTCCCTGAACAAATTTATGGGGGAATCTCTGAAGGAATTCCTGGAGGAATTCCTGAAGGAACTTTGGAGAAATCCCTGGAGTAACTCCTGGAGGAATTCCTGGAGAAAGTTTTGGTGAAATATCAGGAAAAATCCCTGGAGAAATTCCTGGAGGGATTCATGGAGGAGTTTCTAGAAAAATCCCTGGAGAAATTCCTGGAAAAATCACTGGAGAAATCCCTGGAGGAGTTTCTGGAGGAATCTCTGGAAGAATTTTAGAATGAATTCCTGGAGGAATCTTGGTGGAGTTGCTGAATGCATCCCTGGAGGAGTTCATTGAGGAACTTCTGCAGGAAGCCCTGGAGAGATTCCTGGAGGAATCCCTAAAGAGATTCCTAATGAAATCCCCGGAAGAACTCCTGGAGGAATTCCAGCTGGAATTCCTAGAGGAATTGCTTGAGAAATTCATGGAGAAATTTCTGGAGGCATTTCCACTTTACGGGGAACCCAGCATCCAGAAGGTGGCCAAAGCCGGAAGGATACGGTGGGCAGGGCATGTTGCAAAAATGCCAGACAACAACCTTGCAACAGTGGATAACTGACACTGAGGAAGATTACAAGTGGTAGTCGAAATACGCGTATCTGTCTAAGTATAAACAATTAGGGCGGAATTAAAGAGTACAAAACTGATTACACTCATTCGAAGAGTGTATTCTGCATAGAGGGTTTGAAAAGTCAGTTCTTGCTTGTGTTCCTTCGTTCATTTCTTCAAATATTTCCTAAGGGATTCCACCAGAAATTCTCAGATATTCTCAGATTTTTTTCCAGAACATTTTTTTAGGATTTCTCCGAAAATTTGTCTAGAAATTTCCCAAGAAATTTTTCTAGGAATTTCTGAAGGGTTTCTCCTCGAATTTCTCTAAACGTTTCTTAAAAAAACTGCAATTCTAGGAAATCTTTTTCGCAAAGATTCAGAGATTCTTTCAGATTTTCCTCAAGGAACAGAAATTTTTCTTGAAATTTTTTAAAAAATATTGCTTGGTTTTCTCCAGAGATTTTTCTTATATTTTTACTCTCTGGCATTTATTCGAAAATACCTCTAGAAAATTCCTGAAAGATGCTTCTGGCAGATCCTCCAGAGGGTTCTCTATTGATCCCACGTGCTTCTCCATTTAGACCCTCCTCCAGGGATTCTTACAGTTGTTTTTCCAAAAATTCTCTCAATTGGCGTATTTAACGGTGTTGAGATAAGCTCATATCAAATCCATATCCGTGCTCATATTCTAAATCCGCATGCCAAACTGGGTCGAAATCCAAATTCTCGTGATTTTTGATGCCCGAGAACCTATTTAAAATAATCTCTCTGAATTTAAAACAGAAATATTAGTTTCCTTTGAAATTTCCAAAAAGTTTTCCAGATATTGACTTTGGAAATTAATGTGGGGACTTTTTTTTTCTTATAAAATCTTTCCTGGATTCCTTCCGATACTGATTCATGGATTGATGGATGGACCAACCCTTGCAGAAGCAACTCCAGAATCTATTCGTTAACATTTTTCAAGAAATTTCTCTATGGATACATGCAGACCATTCTCAGAAGCTTCTTGGTAAGCCCTTGGTGGAATTCCTAGAAAAAAACAAAGTTAATAGGGAAGTTCTTGGAGAAATCATTAAAAAACCTGTGACGCAATTTTTGAGGAAACCCACGAAAGCTTTTCTAGAGGAGTTTTTGGAGAAATTTCTTAAGGATCCTCAAACAAAAATTTCGAAGGAAACTCTAAAGAATGTTCTAATAAACTTTAAAAAAATCCATGGAAGATTTCCAAAAAGAATTTCTGGAAGATTTTCCAAAGGAATCCATGGATCAGTACCGGAAGGAATCCAGGATAGATTTTACAAGAAAAAAGTTCCCAAATTAATTTCCAGGGTCAAGCTCTGGAAAGATAAGAATTTTGCATAGGAATCAATAGAAGAATTCCAGAAGGATTTCGCAGACAAATATCCGAAGGCGTTCCTGCCAGAATTTCTCAAAAATTCACTGGAAGGATTTTATGCTCCGCTAACACGAAGTCGTATTATGTTTAATAGGATGCTAAAGAGGAAGCCATACACGTACATATTTCCTTTTAACCGCTTGTAAAGTGTACGCATACTGCCTCCATTTTGGCATCCTATTCGATATTATATGCGATTTGGGTTGGGTGGGTGAAAGAATCGTTTGAGAAATTTCTGTAGAAAGATGTAAGATGCATGGTTTTAAAATGAATTCTACGATATTTTTCTAGAGGAATCTTCCAAAGAATTTTAGAGAGACCGCTAGAGTAATTTTTGAAGAAATTCATGGTATAATTTCTGAAGTAATCTATTTAAGATTTTCTTAAATAACCTGTGAAGACATTTCGCAGGAATAACGAGTGAAATATCTGAACTAATCACATTGCTGAAGAAATTCCTGAAATATATATATTTTTTTATTTGAGGTGTCTAGTCTAGTCTAGTCTGCACATACACAGCCATCCATTGAAAGAATTTTGGAAAATAATAGAATCGACTATTTCTATCATGTTTCTTGTCATTATTAATGCTTGCAGTACATCGGAGATGCATTACAAGCATTAATGCGACCAGGTCTACTGTGCAACGTTGTTGATTCTTCAAAAACAACAATTATTAAGTGAGACATCTCGTACCAACCACTCAGTTTAATAAAAGGAAAATTCGTGAAAATCGATGAGAGTGACGTAGCTGAGAATGTCAATGTCACTCTTTGAGTCCTTGGTCCTCATCTTGCAAATCTCATAGTTGAGTTGTTTCACTCGTGATTCTTGATTCGCCAATCTCTTCGCCGAAAAAATCGGGTATGAGGTGACTCGTTATTTTACTCATTCCTTTATTTCGTAGTGTTCTTATTATTTACACCGTTACAGTTTTAAGGATTGAATGCCGAACGAGACCAAATCTGGCGCACAACAACAACAAATGTTTAAACAAGCGTTAAAATTGATGTGGATTCATTAGCCTTAGTCGTGCATTGGGGTGTTATGACCCGGATAGAAATGCTGAACGTTGACTACGTCAGCGTGGTGAGTGCTAGCTAATGACGAAGAAGGTTAAGCGAATGACGTTTCGACGCTTTGCTTCACATGAAAGTGAATTTACTCACTCTGGAGCGGTATGAGTGAGCTTAGTTAGAATATGTATTTGCAAAATATAATGAGGAACTTCTTGCGATTTTTGACTGTGAAGATTACTTTGGACATACTTTGGTCTGGCTTGCAGTCTTTATAAATTGGCCTACAAATTTATTTTCCTGGTTCCAACGTTTCGATCCCAATTTGGATCTTCATCAGGGATAAAGAATTTTGGACAGCTACGAATAATTGTGATGTTGTGATGTCGAGGGATTCCTGGAGGAATTCCTGAAGAAATTCCTGGTGGCTTTACTGGAAGAATTCCTGGAAGAATAAATGGAGGAATTCCAAAAGGAATCTCTGTTAAATTCATGGAGGAATCCCCGGAGGAATTCCTGGAGGAATCCCCGGAGGAATTCCTGGAGGAATCCCCGGAGGAATTCCTGGAGGGATCCCCGGAGGAATTCCTGGAGGAATCCCCGGAGCAATTCCTGGAGGAATCCCCGGAGGAATTCCAGGAGGAATCCCCGGAGGAATTCCAGGAGGAATCCCCGGAGGAATTCCAGGAGGAATCCTAGGAGGAATTCCAGGAGGAATCCCCGGAGGAATTCCAGGAGGAATCCCCGGAGGAATTCCAGGAGGAATCCCCGGAGGAATAAATGGAGGAATTCCAAAAGGAATCTCTGTTAAATTCATGGAGGAATCCCCGGAGGAATTCCTGGAGGAATTCCTGGAGGAATCCCCGGAGGAATTCCTGGAGGAATCCCCGGAGGAATTCCTGGAGGAATCCTCGGAGCAATTCCTGGAGGAATCCCCGGAGGAATTTCAGGAGGAATCCCCGGAGGAATTCCAGGAGGAATCCTCGGAGGAATTCCTGGAGGAATCCTCGGAGGAATTCCTGGTGGAATCCCCGGAGGAATTCCTGGAGGAATCCCCGGAGGAATTCCTGGAGGAATCCCCGGAGGAATTCCTGGAGGAATCCCCGGAGGAATTCCTGGAGGAATCCCCGGAGGAATTCCTGGAGGAATCCCCGGAGGAATTCCTGGAGGAATCCCCGGAGGAATTCCTGGAGGAATCCCCGGAGGAATTCCTGGAGGAATCCCCGGAGGAATTCCTGGAGGAATCCCCGGAGGAATTCCTGGAGGAATCCCCGGAGGAATTCCTGGAGGAATCCCCGGAGGAATTCCTGGAGGAATCCCCGGAGGAATTCCTGGAGGAATCCCCGGAGGAATTCCTGGAGGAATCCCCGGAGGAATTCCTGGAGGAATCCCCGGAGGAATTCCTGGAGGAATCCCCGGAGGAATTCCTGGAGGAATCCCCGGAGGAATTCCTGGAGGAATCCCCGGAGGAATTCCTAGAGGAATCCCCGGAGGAATTCCTAGAGGAATCCCCGGAGGAATTCCTAGAGGAATCCCCGGAGGAATTCCTGGAAGAATCCCCGGAGGAATTCCTGGAAGAATCCCCGGAGAAATTCCTGGAAGAATCCCCGGAGAAATTCCTGGACGAATCCCCGGAGAAATTCCTGGAGGAATCCCCGGAGGAATTCCTGGAGGAATCCCCGGAGGAATTCCTGGAGGAATCCCCGGAGGAATTCCTGGAGGAATCCCCGGAGGAATTCCTGGAGGAATCCCCAGAGGAATTCCTGGAGGAATCCCCGGAGGAATTCCTGGAGGAATCCCCAGAGGAATTCCTGGAGGAATCCCCGGAGGAATTCCTGGAGGAATCCCCGGAGGAATTCCTGGAGGAATCCCCGGAGGAATTCCTGGAGGAATCCCCGGAGGAATTCCTGGAGGAATCCCCGGAGGAATTCCTGGAGGAATCCCCGGAGGAATTCCTGGAGGAATCCCCGGAGGAATTCCTGGAGGAATCCCCGGAGGAATTCCTGGAGGAATCCCCGGAGGAATTCCTGGAGGAATCCCCGGAGGAATTCCTGGAGCAATCCCCGGAGGAATTCCTGGAGGAATCCCCGGAGGAATTCCTGGAGGAATCCCCGGAGGAATTCCTGGAGGAATCCCCGGAGGAATTCCTGGAGGAATCCCCGGAGGAATTCCTGGAGGAATCCCCGGAGGAATTTCTGGAGGAATCCTCGGAGGAATTCCTGGAGGAATCCCCGGAGGAATTCCTGGAGGAATCCCCGGAGGAATTCCTGGAGGAATCCCCGGAGGAATTCCTGGAGGAATCCCCGGAGGAATTCCTGGAGGAATCCCCGGAGGAATTCCTGGAGGAATCCCCGGAGGAATTTCTGGAGGAATCCCCGGAGGAATTCCTGGAGGAATCCCCGGAGGAATTCCTGGAGGAATCCCCGGAGGAATTCCTGGAGGAATCCCCGGAGGAATTCCTGGAGGAATCCCCGGAGGAATTCCTGGAGGAATCCCCGGAGGAATTCCTGGAGGAATCCCCGGAGGAATTCCTGGAGGAATCCCCGGAGGAATTCCTGGAGGAATCCCCGGAGGAATTCCTGGAGGAATCCCCGGAGGAATTCCTGGAGGAATCCCCGGAGGAATTCCTGGAGGAATCCCCGGAGGAATTCCTGGAGGAATCCCCGGAGGAATTCCTGGAGGAATCCCCGGAGGAATTCCTGGAGGAATCCCCGGAGGAATTCCTGGAGGAATCCCCGGAGGAATTCCTGGAGGAATCCCCGGAGGAATTCCTGGAGGAATCCCCGGAGGAATTCCTGGAGGAATCCCCGGAGGAATTCCTGGAGGAATCCCCGGAGGAATTCCTGGAGGAATCCCCGGAGGAATTCCTGGAGGAATCCCCGGAGGAATTCCTGGAGGAATCCCCGGAGGAATTCCTGGAGGAATCCCCGGAGGAATTCCTGGAGGAATCCCCGGAGGAATTCCTGGAGGAATCCTCGGAGGAATTCCTGGAGGAATCCCCGGAGGAATTCCTGGAGGAATCCCCGGAGGAATTCCTGGAGGAATCCCCGGAGGAATTCCTGGAGGAATCCCCGGAGGAATTCCTGGAGGAATCCCCGGAGGAATTCCTGGAGGAATCCCCGGAGGAATTCCTGGAGGAATCCCCGGAGGAATTCCTGGAGGAATCCCCGGAGGAATTCCTGGAGGAATCCCCGGAGGAATTCCTGGAGGAATCCCCGGAGGAATTCCTGGAGGAATCCCCGGAGGAATTCCTGGAGGAATCCCCGGAGGAATTCCTGGAGGAATCCCCGGAGGAATTCCTGGAGGAATCCCCGGAGGAATTCCTGGAGGAATCCCCGGAGGAATTCCTGGAGGAATCCCCGGAGGAATTCCTGAAGGAATCCCCGGAGGAATTTCTGGAGGAATCCCTGGTGGAGTTCCTGGAGGAATCCCTGGTGGAGTTCCTGGAGGAATCCCTGGTGGAGTTCCTGGAGGAATCCCTGGTGGAGTTCCTGGAGGAATCCCTGGTGGAGTTCCTGGAGGAATCCCTGGTGGAGTTCCTGGAGGAATCCCTGGTGGAGTTCCTGGAGGAATCCCTGGTGGAGTTCCTGAAGGAATCCCTGGTGGAGTTCCTTGAGGAATCCCTGGAGGAGTTGCTGGAGAAATCCATGGAGGAGTTCCTGGAGGAATCCCAGGAGGAGTTCCTGGAGAAATCCCTGGAGGAGTTCTTGGAAAAATCCCTGGAGGAGTTCCTAGAGGAATCCCTGGAGGAGTTCCTGGAGGAATCCCTGGAGGAATCCCTGGAGGAATTCCTGTAGGAATCCTTGGAGGAATTCCTGTAGGAATCCCAGGAGGAAATTCTGGAGAAATCCGTGGAAAAATTCATGGAGGAATCCCTGGTTGAATTCCTTTAAGAATCCCTGGAGAAGTTTCTGGAAGAATCCCTGGAGAAATTCCAGGGATTCCTTCAGGAACTCCTCCAGGGATTCCTCCAGGAACTTCACCAGGGATTCCTCCAGGAACTCCACCATGGATTCCTTCAGGAACTCCACCACGGATTCCTTCAGGAACTCCTCCAGGGATTCCTCCAGGAACTTCACCAGGGATTCCTTCAGGAACTCCACCAGAGATTCCTCAAGGAACTCTACCAGGAATTCCTCCAGGATCTCCACCAGGGATGCCTCCAGGAACTCCACCACGGATTCCTCCAGTTACTCCACCAGGGATTTCTCCAGGATCTAAACCAGGGATTCCTCCAGGAACTCCACCAGGGATTTTTCCTGAGATTCCTCCAGCAATTCTTCTAGGGATTCCACCAAAGATTCCACAAGGAATTCCTCCTAAGTTCCATTCAGAAATTTCTCCAGGGATTCCTCTAGGACTGCCTCCAGGGATTTTAACAGGAATTCCTCTGGGAATTACTCCAAAAATTCCTCTAGGAATTCCTACAGGGATTAATCCAGGGATTTCTCCAGGGATTCTTCCAGGAATGTCTCCAGGGATTTCTCCAGGAATTTCTCCAGGGATTGTTCCAGGAATTTCTCCAGGGATTCCACCAGGAATTTCTCCAGGGATTCCTCCAGGAATTTCTCCAGGGATTATTCCAGAAATTTCTCCATGGATTGCCCCAGGATTTCTCCAGGGATTCCTCTAGAAGTTTCTCCAAGGATTCCTCCAGGAATTTCTCCAGAGATTCTTCCAAGAATTTCTTTCGGAATTTCTCCAGGGATTCCTCCAGGAATTTCTCCCTGGAGGAATTCCTCGAGGAATCCCTGGAGGAATTCCTCGAGGAATCCCTGGAGGAATCCCTGGAGGAATTCCTGGAGAAATCCTTGCAGAAATTCCTGGAGGAATCCCTGGAAAAATTCCTGGAGGAATCCTCGGAGAAATTCCTGGAAGAACTACTGGACATATTCCTGGAGGATTTGCGGGAGAAATTCCTGGATTTATCCCTGGAGAAATTCCTGGAGGAATCCCTGGAGAAATTCCTGGTGGAATCTCTGGAGAAATTCCTGGAAGAATATTTGGAGAAAATCCTGGTGTAATCTCTGGAGAAATTCCTAGAGGAATCCCTGGAGAAATTCCTTTTGGAATCCCTGGAGAAATTCCTGGAGACATTCCTGGAAGAATCCCTGGAGAAATCCCTGGATTAATCCCTGGAGAAATTTCTGGATGGAACTTAGGAGGAATTCCTGGTGGAATCTTTGGTGGAATCCCTGGAAGAATTGCTGTAGGAATTTCTGGATGGAACTGGAGAAATTCTTGGAGGAATCCCTGGAGAAAATCCTGGAGGAATCCCTGGAGAAATTCCTGGAGGAATCCCTGGAGAAATTCCTGGATTCATCCCTGGAGAAATTCCTCGAGGAATCCCTGGAGATATTCCTCGAGGAATCCCTGAAAGAATTTCTGGTGGAATCCCTACAAGAATTCCTGGAGGAATCCCTGGAGGAATTTCTGGAGGAATCCCTGGAGCAATTCCTCGAGGAATCCCTGGAGGAATCCTTGGTAGAATTCCAGGAAGAATCCGTGGAGGAATTCTTGTAGGAATCATTTTAGAAGGAATTCCTGGAGGAATCCCGGAAGGAATTCCTAGAACAATTCCTGCAAGAACTTCCGGAGGAGCCAGTCTTGGTAAGGTGGTATGAAAACTACCAACCAAGCCGATCTGTTTAAAAGCACAGGTCGCACGGCAGAAGTTTCACGCATTCGATGTATTCGTTCAATACATGGCCTACTTGCCTAATTTCACCTTCTATAAAAAATTTCACACTTGTTCGCTACCTAGCGAATTCTATCATATCTATCATTTCATTATCCACTTTGATCTCTACTCCCTTATACTATGAGTAGAAAGAGACCGATATAGCCACAAAATCATCAACTTCCGGAGGAATTCCTTAAGGATTTCTTGGTGAAATATCTGGTGGAATCCCTAGAAGAATTCCTGGAGAAATTCTGAAGGAAATTTTGGAGGAATCTCTGAAATAATCCCTGGAGGAATTCCTAGAGGAATTATTGGAGTAATTCCCAGGGGAATTCCTGAAAAAATCTCTAGAGGTAGTCCTGGAGGAATCCCTGGAGAAACTCCTTGGTGGTACTCAGGAGGAATTCCTGGTGTTATCTGTGGTGGAATCCCTGGAAGAGTTGCTGGAGAAATCCCTGAAGGAGCTTTCGGAGAAATTCTTGGAGAAATTCCTGGATGAATTTCTGGAGGAATCTCTGGCGAAATTCTTGCAGGAATCTCTGAAGGAATTCATAGAAGAATCCCTGGAGGAATCCCTGTGGGATTTCCCACCCTTGTTGTACATATGTTCTACAACAGCTTTTTCAACTCTTATATCCAGAGGAATCCCTGGACAAATTCCCGAAGAAATCTCTGGAGGGACTGCTGGAGAAATCCCTGGAGGCAGTCCTGCAGAAATCTCTGAAGTTACTTTTGCAGGAATCCGTGGAGGAATAATTCCAGAATTCTGAAGAAATTCTTAAGAAGAATTCCCAGGAAAAAACTCCTGGAATAATTCCAAGATTGAAACTTCTGGTGAAACCCCCAGAGGGAACTCCTAGAAGACTCCTGGAGAGGAAATTCCTGGAGAAATCCCTAAAATGAACTCTTGAAGCAATTCCCTGAAGGGAGTTCTATTGAACTCCTGGTGGAACAGAAGAGAACCCAGACAACCAATTTGCACGTATAACGAAGCTTATGTTCATGTTATACGTACTTTAATGCGTTAAAGTTACATCGCATAAGATGCAGCAAAAGTGCCTTATGCGTACAAAAGTGGAGGCGCTATACGTGCATTGACGGAACAATAATAACGCTATATGACTTGAAGCGATATCTCATGCGATGCATCGCGTGCACTATTGCGATGCAATTTAGCACCTTATGCGATTTAATAATATTCAATAAAAAAAAACAATTCTGTTAACTCGATATCGAACTAATGACCTCTGGATTGTCGAGCCACACTTCACACACAACACCAAACGCTACTTATGAAACTAGCTGATTAATTATCATGATATTCTAACTCATCTCAGTGTTTTTTGGAATGCACTTGGTTCACTTGCGCTGCGCGTGTTTGGCAGGCTAAAAATGATTTCCCGCACAGTTTTCACTGCACTTCTCAGGCTAGCACCACCCCTTGTTGATTATCAAGCCAAAAAATCAAATTAATGATGACTTTGCAACCATAATTATGGCTGTTCACTTTCTTGTAGCTTTTTGGCACTGCATCCACAGTGCAACAGAAACTCTTTAACCTTCCAGGACGCGCGCCATCAAGCAACCGAATCTGCACCGCGCGCACGTTGTATACAACGAGCGAGGTTTTTTGGTGGGGTTGTACTTTTTACAACAGCGCGCGCGCTGAAGGGTTAATTGTTATCACATATCAAATCGCGTAATGCCAACATAAACGCTTCTAGCTTATGCGAGTTTGTATGCACACTTCAACGAGTTTGTTTGTATTTTTATGCAATTTTATCCATACACCAATGCGAGGTAAACTGACACAACAAGAAAAGTACCAAACAAAGTCGTATAATCATCGCAGTATGTAATTAGGCGAATTAATTTGACACTTTGCGATTTCGCTCTCACGCTTTTGCGAGTAAGTCAAGTTCATCGCAATAAAACATCAGAATATCATCTACTACGATGTCCTCATACCTTATAAAAGTTTATTTGTATTCTTATATGCCTTTACCTGATACATCGTAATAAGTTCAAAAAATAACAGCATATGCGATGAAATTTGTCAGGTAGCCGTACATATATGCGATAGTGACTTAAAATAGTACTTTATACGATGTACAACGTAGTTCCTTATGCGACTCCTGGTTGTCTGGGAAGGGGCTGCTGGAGGAACTAGAGGGAATTCTCGGAGGAATCTCCAGAGGTAACTGCTGGAGGAATCCCTAGATGGAACTCCTGGAAAATATATCTGACAAAACTTCCATTAAAATCACCAGATGGAATTCTAATACAAAAATCTTGGAGGAATCCCTTGAAAAGCTCCGGAAGGAATTCCCAGAAAGAGCTACTGGAGAAATCCCGAGAAGGAATTCCTGGAGGTATTCGGAGGAAGGAACTCCAGAAGGAATTTCTTGAAGGAACTCGTTCATATCAACAGAAACTATGGAGAAATCGCCAAAGGGAACTCCTGGATGAATTCCTAGACGGAATTCCCTTAAGGAGAAACTTCAGAGAACACAAATATGGCTGCCATAATGGCCGACTTGGACCCCTGCTGAGCTGTCTTCTTTCTCTCAGGGCGTCATGCATGATCGGGTGATGGAATGACTCCTGCGACTGCGCGTTGTATTTTAACTGTGATGGATTTTCGATCATCATGGGAACATAGTCGCCATAATTCTGTTTTTCATGAAACGCACAATACCTGGTGGCAGTAGGCGTTGTCGCAGAGGATAGTCCCACAATCCCATAGTAAACAAAAAGTCTATCCCGCTCTTGCTGAAATTACACCTAGTGGTGCGATATCATTTTCGTAGTGAACCAGCAGTCACAGAAGATATCTGGCCAATTTTGGCGATCTGATTGACGTCAGTTGTTTGGTGGTACGCCATCGTCGTCGCTTCCACCGACTGCCACTGAATACAACCGAAGCATCCTGAGAGATGGGGTAGTTCAAACACAGGCAATTATGAGATTCGGTTTCGATATTTGATACTTCGGAATTCTGGCATAAACGTGGGATTCGTTTGATCAAAAGATGCTTATGATCCACTTCCTCCCAGTGTGTATCACAATTTTCTTATCAATTCGATATGGGTCATATGCCTGACCTTGTGCCAACCTCCAGCCAGCCAAAACAAACCCTAAACGAACCGGTTCGTCGCTCGAAGCCTACGCCAAAGAAATGAACCTCACGCCACGCGGCGATTGCTATCTTATCAATTTTGCTTTATTTTTAGTGACACTCACTCGAAACTTTACAAACCCTAATTAGAGCGGATTGACGCAAGGTATGGAACGCAAACCTTGGAACGAATTTACACAATCGTAGTAACCCGTGTGTCCCATGGCTGCTGGTTGGGCGTCAACGCTTACTTCGCTGTTTCGGTTTCGGTTCTATGGACACCTCTTGAGGAACTTTCCTTCAATGGAAACGCTCAGTCAGCTGGGCTTGGAGTGGCCGATTCAGCCCACGATAAGCCCTAGGAGGACTTAATCACGTCGTGACTAAGCAATCGTTTCTTTTGCGCCCAGAAAGGATGATACACATTCGGTTTTATCTATAGGTACCTTCCTAGTTGTAAGCTACCTACTTCAAAGTCCACTGACTGCGAAGATTGCATCGGTTCCCCGCATCCCGAGGGGTGCGATTGACGTCAGAAACTCTTATACCCGCGTGCTGAAACTTTGCCATTTTATAATGAAATAAGAAAGAACGCGTCAGCACCTTTATGGGACCCCGCGCGCGTTGATTAGTATCGATATCACCCTGGCAAAACGCGGTGCGGTGAATGTTCGGAACATACGTAAATCGATGATGGTGATGGTTATCGACCCATCCGTGTCCCGTCGACATCGTCGGTTGATGCACGGCGGCTTCGACGACTACCACAATCACTGATCGAACTGGATCGGGACAAAGTCATGTGGAAGAAAGGCATTTCCTATTTGCGGCAAAAGTGCCTCAAGCCTCAATACCCGAAGAAATTGATTAGGTTGTTAGTTGCTACCAAAAATAGACTCCAAACATTGGCGCAAGTTTTCGTACGTAATCAGCAGCAGCGGCAGCAGCAACAGTTCCAATCTAGTTAGACGTGTTTGATAAGGATATGAACTGGGGAGAGTTCGGAAAGCACCGGAAGATAAGCTTTTTGCTGGGTTGTTTTCGATATTATTTGGCGTGATTCGAATTCAAAGATCTACGTCAATTACCCGGCAGAGATCGGGTCATGCCGGATGTGATAATACTGGTTGGAGAGAGATTAAGGGGAAAAATCTCGATAAATCTGGTTTAGGTGGTCTAGGTATACAGTTTGTAGAGTAGATCTTGAAATCGTAGAGTTCAAGAGCAAACTTGTTGGAGAGTATCAAAGCCGTCAACAGTTGAATGTGAAATATATCAATGTTGGTTAGCAACCCATAGCAACCCTTGGAAACCGATAAACAATATCGCGTTATGCCGTTTTTCTTTATCATCCAGTTCCAACCTGGGTTGGAACTGGATCAGATCACAGTTTCAACCCCAACCCGATTTCGGTTTCGTTTGTACTAAAGTTTGTTTGACGTTGTTTGTTTACACATTTTTCGCCAATCCAGTTCCAACCCAGGTTAAAAAAGAAAAACGGCATTACATAAACCCACCCCTGTGTCAGAGTTGTTTCTAGTTTTTGAGTTTTCTGGAATAAAGAAGTACAAGATTTGGCGATGAGAAGGAACGAATCGAATGCTTTGGAGGAAGAGCTACTGAATCAAGAGTCGGGATGGCAACATCTGGAGAAGCCCACATTCAAGTCTTCAACCAGCAAATTCTGGACCAGAACCGACAGATGGCGAAACAAAACGCAGATGATGGAACGTTTCGGCATTCAAGAAAACGTTTCTCAATGTCCGACGGTTTCTGTAACGGAAACAGTTCTGGTTTCGGAAACAGTAGGTTGTTGGCCTACGGTCCCCTATCCACCGTGGTAGGGCTGCCACCTTAAATAGGTGTAGCTTCCGGTGGAGGAGCATTTCATACTCAGCCGCTGGAGACCAGAATAGACGCTGTTTGAGCCGCATCTTCTTGGTGAACAGACGCTTGAGACGTATCTCCTCAATCTAGCTGAAGTCAGAAGGACAGCACTGCCCCGACTGCACTATCAGCTATGCACACAACTCTTAGCTGGCGGTCTTTGTCATCGTTTGACCCGTGGAATCATGAGGTTGGAACTTGTGAGGACCAGAGCTATGTTGGACGCTCTCCTTTTCGACTCACCGTTTTGCAACTGCCAAGAGATCTTGAATCGATTAACAAATGGGTAAGAAAATCAGCGAGATACAATATATCTTAATCAGTCAATTAAATTAGCTCCGAAGTACTTGGTATTCATGGTTATGGTGTAAAAACGACAAAAATGATATATCTACTAAGTTAATCAGTTTTGGCATTAGCTAGTTATTTTGGCTGTCTGGTTCTTCAAAGCTTTCATTTAACATATTGTTAGTTTCCATAAAATTCCTGTGTATTTGTAATTTGTTATTTATAATTTTGTTGAAAACAATAACCTGCTAGTATACACTTTGTATGAGGTCAGCATCATTTATTTAAAAATAGACTGGTCAAAAACAAATGCAAGATAACAAGTGAATATAATAAAAAAAAAGAATTTATTGAAATACTCTTCGTAAGATATCTCAGTAATCAAATGCCGAATCGAAATAAAATTGCAGGGCCTTATACAAGCATATTGTAGCTTTCATTTGGGGCTTAGAGAACCCAAAACAGTTGACAGACGGCTGACATATTTATTATGGTACCCTTGGCCAAAAATCTCTCAAAGAGTTAACCTGTATTACTCCCAAGTACTCTTTGAAAGATATCTCGGTAACCAAACGTCCAATCCTAATGAAATTGTATAGGGCTCTACTAGAATGTTGTAGCTTTTATTTGGTGCCAGGATAACCGAAAACGGTTGACAGACGGCTAAGATATTTATTATGATACTTTTGGTCAAAAATCTCAAAAGGTTTAGTTGTATAAATCCGAAGTACTCTTCGAAAGATATCTCTGTAATCAAATGTGCAATCGAAATAAAATTTCTGGGCGATCTACTAGGGTGATGTAGCTTTCATTTGGTGCCAAGAGAACCCAAATCGATTGACAAACGGTCGAAATATTTATTATGATACACTTGGTCAAAAATCTTAAAAAGTTTAGAATTATGACTCATAAGTACTCTTCGAGAGATATCTCGGTAACCAAACGTCCAATCGAAAAAAAATTCAATAGCGTTCTACTAGGATGTAGTAGCTTTCATTTGCTTCCAAGAGAACTCAAATCGGTTGACAGACGGCTGAGAAACGTGCGTGACTTTTTTTTGTAACGCACATACACACACACACACATACACACATACACACACACACATACAGACATTTGCTCAGTTCGTCGAGCTGAGTTCATTGGTATATGAGACTCGGCCCTCCGGGCCTCGGATCGAAAGTCGGGTTTTCGAGCGATATTTATACCCTTCTTATGGGTGTAAGAAGGGTAAAAAGGCTTTTCCTACATACATTCCGTGATATTTTTGCTACTGTTTATTAAGCTCAAATATTACAAAGAGATAGTAGCTTTTATGTATTTGATGCAATTGCATTTTCATGCAGAGCTCCTTGAGAAACCAAATATGATCATAAAAAATCTGTTGACAAACGTCTGAGAAATGTATTATGATACATTTTATCAAAAATCTATCAAAAGCGTAAATTTCATTACTCCTTAGTACTCGTGGAAAGATATCTCGGAAACAAAATGTCCAAACGGCATGAAATTTAATAGCATACTACTTGGATGCTGTAGCTTTCATTTGATGCTGAGAGAACTCAAATCGATTGCACACGGCTGATTCATTTATTATGAAGCATTTTGTCAAAGACCTCTTAAAAAGTTAAGTTGTATTACTCCAAAGTACTCCCCGAAAGATATCTCGGTTACAAAATGTCCAATCGGAATGAAATTCAAAAGCGTTCTTCTAGGGTGCAGTAGCTTTCGTTTCGGGCCTTAAGAACCCGAATCGGTTGATAGACGGCTGAGAAATTTATGGTGATACACTTTGTCAAAAATATTTAAAATAATTAAGTTGTACTACTCCCTAGCACTCTTTGAAAGATATCTCGGTAACCGAACGTCCAATCAAAAAAAAAATCAATAGCGTTCTACTAGGATGTAGTAGCTTTCGTTTGGGGCCTTAAGAACCCAAATCGGTTGATAGACGGCTGAGAAATTTATGGTGATACACTTTGTCAAAAATATCTAAAATAATTAAGTTGTACTACTCCCTAGCACTCTTTGAAAGATATCTCGGTAACCGAACGTCCAATCAAAATAAAATTCAATAGCGTTCTACTAGGATGTAGTAGCTTTCATTTGCTTCCAAGAGAACTCAAATCGGTCAACAGATGGCTGAGAACCGTGAGTGACATTTTTTTGTAACATACATACACACACACATACACACACACACACATACACACACACGCACATACAGACATTTGCTCAGTTCGTCGAGCTGAGTTGATTGGTATATGTGACTCGGCCCTGCGGGCCTCGGATCGAAAGTCGGTTTTCCAAGCGGTATTTATACCCTTCTTATGGGTGTAAGAAGGGTAAAAAGGAAGCATACAGTGATAGACATTCGTTTAGCCGAGACCAAAAAAATTTCCAAAAAGTGTTAGGAAACTCATACAAAAGATTTTATAATAAAACTTTTTTATCGTAGTGATAGCATATCTAGTACTGTTTTATGAAAATGTGATACATCACACTTACATATACACTGAAACAAAAACGAGGGTAAAAACCCTTCAAATGTCATTTTTTGCCAAGACATTCGTTTAGCCGAGGTAAATGAAAAATTGGTTTTCAATAGACTTTTTGCAATTTCGTGAGTATATTTCGAGGATATACCCCAAGGCATTTAGTTTATGACGTATTAGCAAGATAATTGACCTTAAAAGTTTATTTATTTGTGAAATTCAGAGAAATGTTATAAAAAAAAGTCCCGATAAGGAGAAGCGATGATAAACAAATTTATTTAAGAAAAAATATTTCTCAAAACACTCAAATGTAAGCTAGATTAGCAGATTTGAAAATATGGCACAGAATTATCGTTAGAAATGTTGAAATTATTGCATAAAATGTCATGAAAACATTAAGTATATTGGTTTTTGGTTGGTTAAACCTTAAAATGGGATTGATAAAAGCTAAAATAAATAGTTCTGCATTGAAATAAAGACATGCCCTGATGCCTGTGGAGTATACCTGTTTGATACTAGCATTACTAAATGAGTTAGAAGACTGCTAAGTGAAAGAACTGCAAGAAGTGTCAGAATGTTTGTACCCTGTTTATTTAAAAGCAGGTGTTCACACAAAAATGCAAGATATGGTCAAGCAATTGACTTACTTCATTCAATCTGAAGAAATTTATTATAAATGAGTCATAATTTTGAATCACATTCGTTTTTATCATAATTTATTTGAAAAGAACGTGTAATTATGAAACAAGTAGTGCATGCTAGAATTTTGAATATTGTCGGTGCTATTTCTCGAAATGTGAGCCGTCCAATGTATGTTATTTCATCCAAAATACAGTCTAGAAGATATTGGGAGCTATAAGAAGACGTAATAGTAGTAAACGCTGTGATTTATGCAAGTGAAACCATCATATTTCATCAAAACAATACTTAAACACGTGATTTTTTGATGGTTTGCGTTTTTTTTTTTACTGTTAAAAACATTGTTTTTCGTAAATTTTCAACCTGCACTCGTCATGAAACTTTCATTAGATTATTTTGAAACACTTCCGATAAAATTAACTACATCAAATCTCAATTTGGAAACATTTACAATATTATGACATATTTATATGAGATGCATGTAAAATTAATATGGCAACACTTCCAAAAACGATCTAACTCATGATGTACAAGTCGATCTATAATGCAGGTCACCATACAAAATGATTTTGTTGGATATTTTGCGAAATTTGTTAGTTTTTTATTATGGAATTCCAAAAATTGTACAATTCGGCTAAACGAATGTCTAGGCAAAAAATGACATTTGAAGGGTTTTTACCTTCGTTTTTGTTCCAGTGTATATGTAAGTGTGATGTATCACATTTTTATAAAACAGTACTAGATATACTATCACTACGATAAAAAAGTTTTATCATAAAATCTTTTGTATGAGCTTCCTGACACTTTTTTTAAATTTTTTTGGCCTCGGCTAAACGAATGTCTATCATTGTACTCTCAGTAGGAAATAAAAGTTATTTATAAATTGAATCAGAGTAGAAAGCTTACTGGTAGTTTCCGAATGGTTTCAACAAGCGCCTACAGATGGATGTCTAGCACTGGTAGGTATCAAACAGAAGATACGGGTTCGAAGCCTGTGAAAACCAAGCTGATATACGTGTGCATGTACACTCCCGTTTAAAAGTTTGGGGTCACCCCCTCAAAAACATGTCATTTTTTTAGGCCCATATCTCCGCCAATTTGCGTCCGATTTCAAAACCCTAGGTTTCATTCAAAAGATAATAAGTCAAAGAAACTTTGAACATGATTTAAAAGAAATTTTTTCAAAAAATTTGTATGTAAACTTAACCCAAAGTTGCCAAATTTTCTAAAAAATGAATATAAACTTACGGCAGTGTCGCTGAAAGTTGGGTCGACCAAATTTTAAGATGAGAGCGGTAATATGACCCATTTTCTATTAGCTTTCAACTGCTTTTTACAGAACTTAGCTAAAAAATCTAGAAAAAAAGTTGAAGAGGTTGTTGCGCAAAATTAACGAGGGGGAGAACATCTCCGAAACGCTCCAGATTTTGCTACAGGTATACAGGACTACCCCCGCCGTGTTCTAAATGGTGAGACACCTGCGCCAAAGAATAAAAATAAAAAGAATGCCCTCTGTTGTCTTTTTCTATGTAAACGTCAGGCGACAAGACAAGTGGCGCTCTGTAAGCGTTTCAAGGTGGATGCTCTATGTAACAGTGTTCGTCATTTGTCATAAGTGTGTTGGAATCCCAGCGAACGGTCTCACAACAGAATCGATCGAACTGAACACGTCCCGGGATTATTCTTAATTCACGAAATAAATAAACTACTAGGATTGCGTTTTCGACAATATCTCTTTCTTATAACGAAGTAGTACGGACTAAAAATACAATTGTAAACAAAACACAGTTCATCGGCAAAATGCCTCGTCGCTAACTCACACAAACACACTTAAACAGCCAGTCAACCAGGCCCCTGGCATGAATGAAATATATCGTAGCCAACATCTAACTGCCTTATACTCATATTCGTGCAAATAAAAACGAGCGTGTAATCAACAAACGCAGTTTTTGTTTGATGTTGTGAGCCATACACGAAATCACATTCACAATGCGTGTTTGTTGGGTTGCTTTATTCAAATAATCGCATGCTCCTCTTACCGTACATTAATATTAAAGCGAGTTTGACGTGTTTTGTGATCATAACAGGTGGAAAAAATGATTTCAAAAACTGATCAACAACCCAAAATAAACGTTAAACAAAAAATTGTTGATGTTTTCGCATTTGGCAGTGGGCGCTATTTATTAGCGCCCAGGACATCCTGTCTACCATGATTCCAATGCATTGATATAGGCCGTGTCAGAGGCCTGCAGTCAACTGTCAGTTACCCAGGGGGTTGCCACTACCTCACTTTTCCATATGCTACCAGGGGGCTGCCACTACTCAATCTCAACAAAGTGAAGGTGGTGTGCGTTTGTTTTGGTATCCGCATACAATCAGTAACGCACACTACCGCATGAAAGTTGAACTTTCATCCGCAGATAGCGCTGCGATAGTGTCCCCCGAGCATCAGCGGAGTGGGCATTCTTGATACAGTAGACGTTCGATAACTGCAACATGTTTACGTTTCACTTAGCGAACGAAATTCCGATAACTGCAACGCCTGACAGCGTCAGCAAACCATCAATTGACGTAAAATGAACGCGAACTTCATCCAACTGTTCATATGGGCTAACATGGTGCACCATTCTGACAGTTGGCGGTGCGATAACTGCAAATTTATTGCACTTACCGAATTTGCAGTTAAAAAGCATTGCAGTTAAACCGTTTGCACCGACCGAACGTCTACTGTATTCTTATTCTTTGCCTGCGCAGTAGATGCTTGGATAGAACATGAAGACAGTTCTCGATCTTCGACACCACGATCAACCGAAGTCCGTGGTCCGCAATGATCGACAGGACGAGCAGTTTAATCGCAAGCATGTGAATTTAAGAAAGGTGACGCAGTGTATGCCAAGGTCTATATAAGTAACACGAAGTGGCAGTAAGCTTCCGGTATAATCATCAAAGTCATCGAACGTATCAACTGTAATGTGCTTTTGGACGACTTGGATGATGCATTCGTTGAAGTGGATTCGACACCACTAGGAATCCTGCGGACCCTATGCAGAGTGTGGAACTGGAGACACACAGCCATCCCAGCTAGCACAAAGTCTTATATGATGTTGAATAGGATGCTAAAGTGGAGGCCATTATGCGTACATGCTCCCATTTAACCGCGTGTAAAGGGAACGCATATCGCCTCCACTTTAGCATTCTATTGAACATCATATGCGATCGTGTGTTGACTGGGATGGACCGAGTGGAATGGAGACGGCTACTATGTACAGCAGAGGCCACCCAGGCCTTAGTCTGATCGGTAAGGTAAGTAAGGAATCTTGATCGACATGTTTAATCTGCAATCCACAAGAGCACCGGGTGCAACTCCGTTCCGAAGCATTCCGTGGAACACCAATTCGTCAAGATCGGCCACAATCAGAAGCACTATTTGAAGAATTGCAAGCAGCTGTTTATCTCGTACTCGTAGAGTCCAGTCGAGTACGAGACACTGAAGACGAGCTTACAGGGTCGAAATACGTATCTGTAAAAGGATGCAAATTATTAGAGGAAATTTAAGAAACAGTAGTTTTTTTTTATTTTTTTTTCGATTTTATCTGCTGTGAAAACTATCCGTCATTAATAATGTACATTCCCGGCGGCTGCTTCGACGATCTAGATTCTAGAACGGTATCTGTTACCGCATAGGCACAGAATTACGAGGCAGCATTGTCAGACGAGTACGAGCTCAATATGGCTCCTCGACCCGTAGCCGTAAGCTGTATTATCTTTTCGGATCTTTTACACCTACCTATCTCAAAGTGAATATGTTGAGTCAAAAGAACAAAAACGCAATGATAATGAGTTTTTCCACGTAGTTCCGCTTTCTTTACAAACAAAAGCCACTTTCGCCACTACTATCCAATCACACCTTCAGCTCAGAAAGCCTCGTCCGGGAGGAAATTGTAACGTGTCTAAAGTGGTTTCCCTCCATTAGAAGAAGGCGGTGGCTGCTAGCTATTTAGGTGCTTCACCGCGCACCACAAATCACCATCGTCAGCGTTCTCGTGCAGCCGCTAGAGCTGAGTTATCGCCTTTCTGATTGACGTCATTGGCTCACGAGTTGCAGACTACAGACAGACACTGAGCCCGTCAGCCAATGCTCATCAAATCGCGCTCGCCACCGCTTATTAAGAAAGCACTAAGCATTCTAGCCCAGTCAGCAGGCCGCGCCGCCACCGAGCCGTTTCGGTTTGCTAAGATGAGACCACACAAATTTCTATAAATCATCTGGCCGGTGGGTATTCTTTGCTGCCTTCACCCGTCGTCATAGCAGGCCAGTTTGTTGGATTTGCGCAGAAGAGAGAAACGATCGTGTGCAACAATGTTTGATATATTTTTGCCTCGGTCGAAATGAGCTTAATTAGGTAGTAGGCGTTGAGTGGCAAAATGCTTCCATTTGGAGATAATAAACCGTGAAACTACAAACAATCAAAGTCATGGCTCGCTTGGACGACCGGCGTGATTGTTTGATTAAACACAGATGTTTGCAGGAACAAAGAGGGTAAGCCTCTTTCCTAAGATACATTTAGCACCATTCCACACTGTTTTCTTAGGCACAGTTTCGTCATCTAAATGTCTTTGGACCTAGAGCAAATGATTTCAGGGTCCTAGAGTGTTCGAAGAAGTTGTTTGGTATAGTGAGACCCTTTGTTTGATATGATCACTTATAAAATTATTGATTATGCCAATTAGAAGACAGATAGGTGAAAGAAAATCATAGGTGATCACAGTGTTGATATCTTCAGCAAAGCTGTAGAGAATGTTATTTCAAAAAACCTTGCAGAACAAACAAATACAAGTTAAATTTCTGTAAATACGTGCTATTTTTACGTTTAAAAATGATCCATATTCAGGTATTCAGTCAATGAACATCTGGCGAGGTATTGCTTTGTAATTTTGTCGCAGAATTCCTCCTGGGATACGTTTGGATTTCTTCAGAAGTTTCTCAAGAAATTATTATGAAAAAATCATCTTAGAACAAGTCCACGAGTTTCTTCAGGAATTTTTCCCAGGTATTCATCGAAGAATTCTTTAAGGTAATAAAAAAATCCTACAAAGATTGTTTCAAAAAATCGTATAGGGTAAAAACACAAGACTTTCCCCCCCGTAAAATTCTGCTCTAATCTTCGCCAATTCATACATAAAAAATGGGATTTGTATGAATTGGGGCGAAGACTAGAGCAGTGGCGAAGTCTAGTGCTTTTATCCCATGTATTTCTTCAGAATTTTCTGAAGCAGTTCCTTCAGAGATTCACCTGTTTTTCTTAGACATTTCTCTAGAAATTTATCGAGAAATGCTTAATGGAATTCCTCTAGGGGGTTTTAGAGATACTTGCAAGAATTCCTCTATGGATTCAGTTTTTTAAGGAATTCTTTCAAAGGGTTTTTAAAGTATTCTTGCCATGATGAAATACTCCATAAATTATCAGCATTTCTTCTGAAATTCATCAACGAATTATTCCTTGTCATTTATCCTCAAGATAATTCTCAAGAGAATCTAGAATCCGGTATTCCTCCTAAGACTGCTTCATAAATTTTTCGAAGGAATAATTCAAATCTTTCTTCTGGTATTCTTTCAGACATTTTACCGGTGATCCTGCAAGAGATTTTCCAGAGCTTCATTCTTTTGCGCTTTTCGAGGATGTTTTTAAAAAATAATTCTACCTAGTACCGGGAGAAGATTCTTCAGTGCTTACAGGAATTGTTGTGGTGATTTTGCGTGAAACTGGCAGTGTTTGATAGAATAAATAAATTAGAAGTGAATAGAGCATTGTTAGTTGAGGACGTAGTTCTGTGGGAGTTTCAGGATTAATCGTTAGGGAATCCATCAAAAGAATTTTTGAAGAATCCTTTGGATTTCCTAAAGACATCTCTGGAATAATTCAAAATAAAATTTTCAGATTTGAAAAGAATTTCTGAAAAAAATGCTGGAGAATTTTCTGAGGGATTTTCGAGAGAACTCGTGAATGGTTTTCTAAATGGACCCTTCGATCAATTTCTGAAGAAATCTCTCGAATTTTTTCCAGAGGAGTTCCTAAAGGATTTCTGATGAAATTAATTGCGGAATATCTGAAGCAATTTTTAAAGAAATTCTTCGAAAGATTCTTCCTGAAATTTATCGAAGGATGCATTTGAAAAAAAAAAAAAACTATAGATTTCCTCAGATATTACTCCATGGATTCCTGTAAATTCCTTCAGAAGTTTTCAAAGCAATTCCTTCAGAAAATATTCTAGAGAATTAAAAGTTTTTGCCTGGAATGCTCGGGAAAATTTCTCCATGGATTCCTTTAGAAAATATTAAAAAAGATTCTTATCAGATTCTTTTTTATGGATTCCTTTGAAAAGTTTTTTAGAACATTTGCCATGATTTTTTTGAAAATTGCCGAAGAATTTCCTTCAGAATTACTTCTAGAAGATCCTTCAAAAGTTTCTCCAAGAACTCCTTCAGAAAAACTTCCATGGGTTTCCTCAGAAATTCCTGCATCAATTCTTTCAAATTTCGTACGCGAATTCTTCCAGGAAATCATCCTCGGATTTTTTTCAGAAATGCTTTCAGCGAATCCTTCAGAAAATCAAAAATCAGAATTCCTCCAGATATTTCTCCATGGATTTCTCTAGACAATCTTCCACAGACTCCTTTAGGAATTCTTCTAAGGTTTTCTGCAGAAATTCTTCCGAGGGTCCCTTTAGAAATTTCCCTGGAGATTTCTCCAGAAATGCTTAATTAGATACCTTCGTAAATCTGTCCAAGGTTTCCATCAATAAATCAACTATGGATTGCTTTCAAAATTGCTCCATGGATGTTCTCAGAAGGTTTCCTTACTCCAGAAATTTATACAGGAATACTTTCGTGCAAATTTCCATGAGTTTTTCCTGAAACTCCACCAGGGATTACTTCAGATATTATCCCAGTGATTCGTTTAGGAAACCCAGGGATTCCTTTACAAATTTCTACAGGGATATCTTCAAAAAATCTTCCAATTTTTTTTGTAAATTCTTTCAGGATTTTTCGAAGAAACTACCAGATATTCATTTAGAAATTCGTTCAGGCAGTCCACCCGAGTTTCTCTACGATTTCCATTGAAATATACCGCCATAATGTGTCCAGGAACTTCTACAGGGATTTATGCAGAAAACCCTACAGGAATTCTCCCAGGAGTTCATGTATAAATTCCTTCAGAATTCCTTCATAAATTCCTTCGGCATTTGCTTAAAGGATCACTCTAAGAATTTTTCTGCAAATTCTTTAAGGAATTAATTCAGAAATGTTTTCCAAGTATTTCTACAGGAATTCTTTTAGAAATATCTCGAGTTTTTTCAAAGGATCTTTACAGAAGCTTATCTAGGCGTTATTAAAGTATTTCCTACAGGAATTTCTTCAGAAAAATATCCACAGATTGATTCAAGAGAATTTTTAGAAATGCTTTCAACGACTCCTTCATAAAATCAAAAGTTCAAAATTCCTCCGGAAATTCGCCATCGTTAAAGTGTTTTATTAAAGGATTTCTTCAAGAGTTTTCCTAAGATCAGTTTTTAAACTTTTGTAGAAATTCCGCCCAAAGTTTTTCCGAGGAATTTCTCCAGGTATTTCTCTAGGAAGCTTTTCAAAACTTCCTGCTGGGATTCCTTTGAATATATCCCAGAGGTATTTTTTTTTTCAGATATGCCTCTGGCGGTTTATTCGAAAGTTCTTTCTGAAATTTTTACAGAAATTTCACTGAAGATTTCTTCAAAAATTCCTTCAAAGGTGCTTTCAGAAATTCCCGCTCGGATTTCTCCTAATATTTCACTAGCGATTCATTCAAAAATATCCAGAGGCTTTTTCAGAGTTTAGGAGGTTTCTTCAGGAATTTCAGTGGGGGATTTCTTCAACAGTTCTTTCGTGGAGTTTTACAGAAATTGATTCGAAATAAACCCTGCAGATATTTTTTGATAATCCTTCTAAAGGTTACTCCTTGAATTCCATGTGAAATTCCTTCTGCGATTCCTGCGAAAAAAAAACCAACACGATTTTATTTTGGAAATTGCTCCTGTGGCCCTCCTGGGGTTCCTTAAAAGATTCATGTAGGAATTGTTTCAGATAATCCTCCAGCGATTTTTTCAGAAGTTCTTCTATATGAATGAAATTTTAAAGATATCCCTCCTCCTTGTGCACAGGGACATTTTTTGAATAATTAATTCCTAAAAAAAATCACACGAGAAACTCTTAGCGCTTTTTTTAAGAAAAAAAATGCCTAGGGTATTTCTGAAAGAAGTCCTGCAGAAATCCGTAGAGAAATTTCTGAGAGAAATGTCTATCAATATTCCTGCAGAAAATGCAGGAGAAGTTACTGATAGAATTCTTGTATAAATCCATCAATAAATTTCTAAAGGAATCCTTAGAAAAACTCCTGGAGATATCTCTGAAGGAGAATTTCTCAAACAATTTCTTCAGGGATAATAACATTAAAATCCTAAGGGAAATTCTGGAGGAAACAACCTGGAAACAAATTAGAGAACTTTTGAATAATTTTGAAAAAAAAAATCTAAGAACCCTGGAAGAACAGGAGAACCTTCTGCATGAACTCATAGATGGATTTCTTGATAAATTCTTTGAAAAATTCCAAGGAATAGATTCTGAAGTAAATTCTGTATAAACTGCTGAGAGAATCTTTGGAGTAATTTCTAAAGCATCACCGGAGAAATTTATGAAAGAATACCTGAAGGATGGACTGAATAAACCCTAAGAAATCTTTGGAGGATTATCTGGAGGAACTTATGGAGAGTCTTTCAGAATCTTGAATCTTGAATCTTAAGAATTTTCTAGTGAAAATTCTCAATAAATACCTGAATCTCTGAATATATGAAATTAGACCTAATAACGCTCTGGAGAAATTTTAAAAACATTTCCTGAAAGATTTCCAGGAAAACAAATCTGCTTTTCTTAAGCAAACCGCTAGAGGAATTTTTGAATGAATCTCTGGAATAATCTCCGAATCTTTTTTTTTTCCTGGAACTTCATCTTTTGATGAAATTTTTGGATGAACTCTTTGAGAAACCTTGAAGAAATTTTTAGAATTCTACAGCAATGTTTGAAAAAACACGTGCATAAACTTCCGTTGCAGTTCTTGATGGAATTTCCTAAATATTCGTTTAAGTATTTCCAGGAAGCATTTCTGAACAAACCTGAATTGCCTGAACCGTTCTAGGAAATTCTGCGAGAATCTTTTTAACCCTAAAAGGGATACCTTCATGGCCTCAGTTTCGTCACCTCGCTGAGTGTGTTCCATCAAAGACGAGCTCTAAAAGGCGCCTGGGGTCCAATGGACCCCAGGTATCCTTTTTAGGGTTGAAAATGTTGATACATCTTGAAAGAACCCCCAAAAAACTTCTGGTAGCAGTGGCGTCTCGTAACCTCACTTTTTACCTGTTGAACGACCCTAAAGTTGGCATTTCTGGAAAATTCAGAATCAAAATCAAATTAAAAATGGATTGAAACGACTTTTTTCGTCATTTTCTACTAATTACAAGCCAATTTGTTGAAAAAAAAAATCAAGAATTTACATTCGTTGAAAAGTTAGCTTTGAGGTTAGGGAATCGCCACTGTCTGGTAGTATCCCTGCAGGTAATCGTAGAGCAGTACAGAGGAAGACCAAGTAACCACGGTGTTGAAGCCTTATTGCATGCTGATATACGGTGTATTTAGAGCAATCATTACTTTACATGAACACTTGAGGTTGATTTAAAGTGGAAATGAGCAATTATAGAATCAAATTACGATTATACTGGTATAATCTTAAATCAGTCACATAATTGCCATTTCCACTTTAAATCAACCTCAAGTGTTCATGTAAAGTAATGATTGCTCTAAATACACCGTATATCTGCATGCAATAAGGCTTCAGCACCGTGGTTATTTGGGAGGAATAAATTCAAAATTTTAAAAGGATTTTCGGGGAAATCTTTAGAATACTTAGTTATTACTGAACTCATGGCAAAAATACCTGACCTCTCGCAATAATTACTGAAAACAATCGCAAATCACAAGTAGCACTCGGTTCTACATATGTATTTGGGATCAACTAACATGTGATAGATATGTATAATGGAAGCTTGAAGTTGTTTTTAAATTGTCTGTCCTAACAGCAGCAGTGTTGCAAAATTTAGTGGTGTCAAATCTTGAGTGACGGGCCACGCAAACTTCTCAAGAGGGTAAGATTTTTTCGTATTCTGCGTTAGCATGTACATTGCTGTAGTACAATAAGTGGTGTCCCGAGTAGGTGGAAAAATCTGATGAATAGCATATTCAGTTATGATTGTTTGAATTACTGAAGAGCAAAACCTGCCATTGGTTTGATTGATATAAGAGGTAAAAGAACAGAAATAATAGCAAAATCTAATATGGTGAACTACTCAATAATAGCTCATTAAGATATTACAAGATCAAAACAATAGCAGACAAGATTTGTCACTTTTTTCTACAAAAAAATAAAATAAAAAAAATGTCAGCATCTTGCATCGAACCTACGACCGTAGGATTTACAGGCGGCGATGCTTAACACTCAACTGTGACTCGCTGTTGTAAATTACATGGGAATAAGAGCATGCGGTTCTTCGTTTTCACAGCTCAGAAAGGGGCACATGGCATTTCACTAACATTGAGCCGTCTCTATGGGTGTATGTGTTCCATTTCGTGCAGAAGAGCTAAACTTGTTCTTATGTAGAAATTTTCAGCTATTTCGACAAGAACAAAAATTGATATCATATCACTTTGAGCTATTCGCACGATATTCATTAGATTTTTGAATAACTCATCAAAACCACATCGAGCGATGACAGCAAAAAGTGTTCGATATGAGATATGATTAAGATATTCTCGTCCACACAGCTAATCGCGTTTGGTAATTTTTACCGAAATCTCAACCGCTGAGCGTTCGGTAATGGATTTTTAGTGAAATTCTGTAAAAAATAAACAAATATCGGTAAAATGTTATCGTTTATCTGTCAAACTCTAACGAACTTCGGTAGAAGTTGCTACCTTTACCGAATTTTTCCTGTAAAACAAACTTAACGGTTGAGATTTCGGTAAAACATGACCGATGTCGGTGATTTTTTCTAACTGTGTACCTGAGGTTGCACAGATCAGTGGTTCCCAAACAGAGGCTACGGGGTATGCTAATTTTTCAAGTACCGAAAGTGCGATTCGATAGTGAAAAAGGTTTTTAGATTCTGCGCCTCAAGAAGCGTTTATCACAGTATAGTGGCGTTGCAAAGTTCAGTAGTTCTCGAGCTGGGGTCACGGGCCATGCTGATTTCGCAAGAACCGAAAGTCCGAGGGAAACTGTGAATGTTTTTTAGATTCTGTATCTCAAAGAGCACTAATTGTAATAAAGTGGTGTTGTGAAGTTCACGGGCCATACCAATTCCTCAAGAATCTCAAGTGCGATGAGAAAGTGAAAATGGTGTTCAGATTCTGCGTCTCAAGAAGCAATTACTACAATAAAGTGGCGTTGCAAAACTCAGTGGTTCTCAAGCTGTGTTCACGGTCCATGCTGATTTCGCAAGAACCGAAAATCTGAGAAGAAGATGTGAATGTGTTAAGATTTTGCGTCCCACTCCCCTGAAACGCCTCCGAAACCCCTGCCTAGAGTATCTATTGAAACCCTTTCAGAACCCCTGAAACGCCTCCGCGACCCCCTGGAACTCCCTGAGAACCCATAAATCACTCCTGAGACCCCCTGGAACTTCGCTAGAAGCCCCCTGAGAACCCCTGAAATTACACTGTCGCCCTCTGGAATGCCACTGAGGCTCCCTGGGACCCCATGAGAACCCTTGCAACCACCTGAGACCTCCTAAAAGTCCCGAAAATTAATTCAATTCCGTTCCCATACTTTCGGTTTTTGAGAAATTCCCGAGGCCCGTGATCATAAATTGAGAACCACTAATATTTGCAAGACATCTATATTCAAGATACTCCTTCTTGAGATGACCAATCCGAAGAATATGTTCATTAACAGCACTTTTGGTTCTTGCGAAATTCTTGTAACCCGTGAACCCAGATTGGAAACCAACTATTACTTCCGATGCTTCAGAAATTTCCGTGGGATTGGGAACCACTGTGGTACAAGTTGATCTGGGCCACAAGCTGATCCAAGGCGTAGAATTTGAAAAACATTTTCATTTCGTCGTCACACTTGAGGTTCTTGAGATATTTAAGTGATCCGTGACCATAGATTGGAAATCACTGATTTTTTCAACATATCTATATTAGAGATATTAATCTTCGAGATGATCAATCAATTGCACTTCCTCTTCCTCTTATCACTTTCGGTTCTTGAGAAATTCTTCTGGCCCATGATCCTAAATTGAGAACCACTGATCTTTGCAATACAACTACATTGGGATTAGTACAAGGATAAGTACTCCCTGAAGTGCAGAATCTTAAAAACCTTTCTACTTCATCCTTACATGTGCTGCTGAAACTGCAAAACTGCTGAATTATTGATTGTAACTAAACATATAAATTCACAGGTTAGAAACTTTATAGTTTTAATCTTCACAAACTAATTCTGAAACTGAAAAATATTTACGCTCTCCCCGTTTGAGCGTTAATTGGGGTTTTAGTGTACAGCTCATCATGGAAGGTGGGCTAATATGAAAGGGTTAAGAAACGCAACAAGGGTTTCCTGCAGCTTACACAAGAAGTAATTTTTATTTGGTTGTAGCCTACAACTTGTAGGGTAAAAGCTCCCTTAGTGGAGGTAGTACCAATAGTGGTGGTAGTGACAATTTAGCCCTCTATTATAAACAATTATTTTCCTTAATATTTTTGCTCCCTTGCACCTATAGTGGTGGGTCCCATAAGAATTCAATGGGATGCTCCACTATAGGAACCAATGTTAAATTTTGCCTCCTTAATAGGAACCGTGTACCTATAGTTGGTGCAAGTGATTTATTAGCAAAAACTGAAATAAACAATGGTTTTTACATTTTTACTAGTAAATTCAAGTGGAAAACTACCGATTTACGCTTTCAAACTTTTTATTTTGTGGTATTATCAATTTTATTCAATTATTTTATTACAAGGAGCTACTAATAGCACCACTATTGGTACATTTACCCTAAATGATCATAGATGCATTAGAGCAACCAAGCGCAGAAGTTCAAAATACCTCATTTGCTAGCCAAAGAAAAACGACCATGCGTTTCCATCAACTTCGCACCACTAGTCAGCATGTCAGCTGCCATGCGATGCGACAGAAGCCGCCATTTAGGCGCATAACGCAGTGATGGACTTGGTGAAGCTTTGCTGAATACGAATACCTAGACGAATACTGAGATTCTCCACTTTTCCAATATATCTCTCTCGTGCTAGTGCTTCTCTCCGTATACGAACGAGCACACGCATAAGTCAATGTACACAACGTACGAGGCGCTGCGTGAATGTTCGCTGTATATGTACATTGGCTTTTGTGTGCACATGCTTATACACTCAGCCAAATAACCTTAAGTTTTCCATAAGGCCCAACTTATGAAACGGCCTTTAAATAATTCATAATGATTCGGATGAATTTCATAAGGTCACTCTATGACGTAAAATCGTCTCACAGCTTGGCTTTTATTGATGTTTAGCAACATGTTATTCTCAAGCGTCGGTAGCCGTGTGGATAAGACACGGGCTCGGTGATCCCGACGTTCATGGATCGAATCCAGTCTGCTTCATTTTAAGATTTTTTTGTTCTTTTCATAAGTCTATCTTATGAAATTTGTCATAGCAAGCACGATCAATTTTCATAAGGTATTCTTATGCCATCCATAAGAATTAGTTATAGCAAATTTTCATAAGGTATTTCGATGAATTTCGCTAGTTTTTTTCGCTGAGTGTAAGCGCGACGGTTGCGACTTGCGACTTCGCGTACTGGAGCGAGAGAGTGCTTGGCGCCAAAACGAAGCCGAGAAATCTACGCAGCATGTCCGTTTGATTGCCCCCAATCAGCTTTATTTCTTTATGAGATGAAACAATTATCCACTGCATACAAAGCATAAATGCAATATTGTCTATAGAGAAGATGTTCCTTTCAACATCGGCATTCTTCTTCGCCATTGAGGCAAATAGCCACCAATAAATTTCGGGAATTATCTTGTCATCGGGAACACACCCTTTTCGGTCTCTTGGAAGCCTTGCGCCAAAGCGCAGGAGAAAGCCATTTACTGACTGTGTAGACTATAGGTAATGCAAATCTGTCAAAAGCCGTCGTTATTCGATGTCAGTCAGTCAGTCAGTCAATCAGTCAGTCAACGCTTCGTCATCGGCGGGCGAGATATGATCTCCAGGAACAATAAAAACAAATCTGGTTGAAAATTATGAACACTTTTACAACCCTCCACAATACAATAAATACGTCGAACACTCTGACTGGAACGCGAGAAGTGCTTTTAACGGGCTTACTGCCTCCCAGATGCGCTATCTTTCGCCTTACGCGGTGCGCCGCGCTCGTCATCAGCTTCGCATATCGTCGGAGATCCTTTGGTTGGGGCCCCGTTTTTGAACGAACTTCAACAACTGACAGTTGCACAATATTGCGCGTTGCTCGTAAATGGACGCACAAGTGCTTTTATGAGGTTTGCGAACTTTTTTGTTTCTTTTCTCTTTTGAGTGGTGATGGTCGCGGTACTTCAAGTAAATCGGCAACAACAACAACGGTGACGCCGCGAAACTGCGTACATATCTGGTCTCTTTGCGGTTGGTGGTCTGTGGGGCGAGTCGTGTTTTGTCTTGTGGCATATGGGTGCAAATATTTTTTGGTGGCCAAGTGGCCCTCAGAGGCGGCCTAATGGTTGTTCAGTGTTTGGAGATCTATGGAATCGGGGGCTAACGGTAGCTTGAGTGTCTGCAGTTTTTGGGTGGTCCGTTAGGGTGGCCGATGTTTTGGGGACACAAAAGTCTTTGCTGATCTATCTTTTTTAGTCTCCTCCGGAACTACACGCTCATTCTTTAACATAGAAAACACAATTCCAACAAAGCGTGCAACAGATTTTAGTTTCCCTAAATCACGAAATTTTATGAAAAATTGAGGTCAATTTAAAAATAATAGAATTTAAAATTTGCCGCTCTTCAAAACAAATTATAATTCTGTAATTTTCATTCTGGCTGGATAAAGGAAAATATCAACTAACGGACCAGAATGTTTATGAACCTAGGATTAGGGTGGGGCTAATTTTAAAAAATCTTCCCGAGTCGAATGTGATCTACTAGTCGAAAAAAGTGATTTCGGTTGATATTTAGGGGTGGCGCAAAGGGTTTGAGTAAAATTTTTGCTAGAACAAACCTTCAAAAAACATTCAAAATTACATTTTTCAAGCATAGTTTTTCTAGAACCCACGACTCTCAATTTGCTAGACGGGCGCTTTTTTCCTCCAAGCTACGGAGCCACTTGACCATTTCGTTCCTAGAAGGCACAGAACTGAACTCGATTCCAGTAATGCACATACACACATAAAAATAAATTGTAAGCACAATTGAATTCTAGTTGAAATCAACCGAATTTTCAGTTTACTATAGCGACAAACTGATTTCTAGTTTAAACTGTACTGTTTTATTGTTTGATAATACAAATATTTTCATTTGAAGAAATTTTTGACAGTTGGTTAGACCAAACAGAGATTTGGTAGTTTCAACATAAAATAACGGATTGTTTTAAACGACTGCACGTTTGACATCAACAAAGCCGGAATGTGATTGTGTTGGTGACGGCAGCTCCGGCGGCAGCTCGGAAATCTATTTTTTAGACACTCAGCAAGCGGATGGAACGCAGAACAAATAAAAAAAGACAAAAAGGCGAAACCGACCAAGTTTTTGTGGATGCTGTCTTGAGTACCTGCGTGTTATTCGTCACGGCCAAAATTGCACTTGGAAGTTGGGGTGATGGCGTGATGGATTTGCTACACTTTCCTCGTTATGGCAAAGTAGGGGTAAGAATTTAAAAATGTATGAGTGCTTCCGGGCCATTTTTGTGGTCCCCATTTTGTAGAAACAAATGAAGTTTTCAACGTTATGTGGAATGATGGAAATCGGTTGTTTTGATCGATAAACTTGTGTGCCAGTAGATTTATGTTGTTGTATTGACTAATGGACAACGACGCATAGCACATTAAGCATTTCACGAATCACAGTCACCCGTGTCGTCGTTCCTCGTGCAGCAATGTCAAAGTGCAAATCAGTAGTGTCACGGTGTACAGAAGAAGGTGATATATTCCCGAAATCTGACAGCTTTTTGATGACGTAATTCAAATCGTTCATATGTGATCTAGTACTCCACACCAATTTGATCAATGTGAAAACGATAAGAACGACGTCACATGTTTACATCCAAAATAGATGTTTACATAGGTTACTAGCCTGCCTTGTGATATTTATGCCGTGGTAGTGTATTCCCGCAGCTTCCGCTTGCACGCAATAAACCTAAAGCGCACAAAACTTTAAGTAAGAACAAAGAAATACAACTTTGGAATAAGTAAATGCTCAGTTTGAAATTCAGCCATGCGTTTTATTGTTTTAAACAAGCCTCATTTCTCTCTCGGTATGGTTCCTTTTTTGTGAGCTTCAGGCAATGTCTGTTCGATAACTTATCGGTTTGACAATTAGTGTACCGTTGGACTGTCAACGGGTCGGTCCTCGGCCGACCATTACTGTAATGTGACCGTAGCACCTTACAAATGTCAATTTCTCGATTTTTGTTTAGGCTAACCAAGCCAAGTGGAAATTGCAATGGTGGGAGCCACCGGAACTCGTGGATTTCTTTTCATAATCCTGAATTTATTCATCAAACACATGTTTCTGTTATGTGCATGAATGTCGAAGCAATTTCCACTTGACTTGGTTAGATTTCCTCGATATTTTTATGATATTCCTCTAGGTGTTTGTTCAGATAATTCTCCAGGTTTTCCTTTAAAAATCCAGGAATTGCTTTCCTAAACCGATTGAAGAGGAGTTCCTCCAGCTGTTCTTTTAGGTGTTTCATCACAGATTCCTGCAGTTATTTTATCACGAGATTCTTGTAAAAAATCTCCAGGGGTTCATCTGGGTTCATTCCAATTTTTTTCTATCAATTCCTTCAGAAATCCAGATTTTTTGCAGATTTTTTTTGTTGGAGTTCCTCGAGAGATTGCTTCCGGAATTTCTCTGTGAATTCCTTCTAGGTTCTTTTCAGGAATTCCTCCGGGAGTTTCTCGAGCAATTCTTCAGAATTTCTTCTAAAAAAGTCTCAGGAGTTTGTATCTAAAAGATCTTCCTAGTGGTTTTCCAGAAGCTTCCCAGATATTCCTTCTGGGGTTGCATCATAAACTTCTCTTGGGATTTATTGAAACAATTTTTCAAGGATTCTTCAGAAATTATTCCGGCGACCCTCCAATAATCCCTTCTGAGATTCTTCCAGAAATTCTTTCAGAGCTCACTTCAGGATTTATTTCTTGCTGTTTCTCCAGGAATATCACAAAAAATTTTCTTGGAATTACTGCAGAGCATTCTTCATTTTTCAGTGCATTCCTTCGGAAATTCCTCAACAAAACCAACTTCTTCAGAAATTTCTTTTGGTAATTCCTTGAAGAATTCATCCAGACTTGTTTTCAATTACTGTTGTAAAATTTTGCGTTGTTTCTCCTCCACTCATTTATTAAATTTTAAGGAAATATCGTGAAACTACCAGACGGTAGTGGCCTTCAGGAAATACTGGGGCCATAAAACCGGTAACATGAAATATCGGAAGACGAAGAACGACGAAAAATATCATGTTTTTTTTTTCAATAAATCTTTCAATGCGCCTCTCCCTAATTGTAATCCCCCCTCCTCTCATGGAGGTTGAAACTTTTAATCAGGATGGTTATGGTGGCTAAAAATGGCGATACAACATACAAACCTTATTTTATCAAATTACAACCATTTTTTCGATTGTATTTTCCTTTAGATGATTGATCCAATCTTTTAAAATTACCTAAGTTTTTATTCGTCACTAGTTTATTTGTGGACGCAGTAGCGCCCGTGGCAAGTGTTTTTTTTTTCTTTTGAGACTAAGTGTTTTTTTTTTCAATATAAACGGTTCATGTGTTAACCACGCTTGTAGATTTTTAATAAAACAGCATTACATTTTTCTTCGTTTTGAAAAGTATTTTATTTGGTGGAATTCAATGCAGCTTATATTTACATTGAAAAACTTCGGAAGTCACCGGACAGACAAACAGGGCTGGGTTATTTCCAGCAACTGCTGCAATCGGTTGCAGATTTTTTTCTGCATCTGATAGTGAAAAATAATTTAAGTGTCAAATATTAAAAAAAAATCAAAATTTTCAACGTCTGTTGTCTATGATTTTTTCATAAAATGCTCAGTCTGGTTATCTTAGGTTGTCGATGGTTTTGTTTTCTGCATCTGATAGTGAAAAAGAACTGAAGTGTCAAATATTAAAAAAAATCAAAATTTTCAACGTCTGTTGTCTGTGATTTTTTTCATCAAATGCAGTGTCTGGTTGTCTAAGGTTGTCGCTGGTTTTGTTCTCTGCATCTGATGGTAAAAAAGAATTGAATGTCGAATATTTTATTTTTTGTGAGAATTTCCCCGCGTGCTGCGTCTGGTTGGCTAGTCACCGGACAGATAAACAGGGCTATTATATATATGATGGTTACATGACGCTACCACGATTTGGTACGCGTTGTCCCAGGGGTTGGCGTCGGCTTCTCGACACAACTCTTGGTAGCAGTTCGACTTACTCAGCCTTATCTCGCATTTAACAGCGGCTTAAGCTTCCCGAAAAAACGGTTCGTCTTTCTTCATTTTGGGCTGTCTGGGTGTGTCCTAGCACGGAGGCAAGCAGCGCGGAGGGTATATTGTCACGTTCCACCAATAAGCTGGCCGTTTTCTGTTCCTGGGCTCTATCTTCCTCGGCATTGCTATGTCCCATTAGCCTGGTACACGGTTTATATGGGAAAATACAAAAAATGGAAAAACTCAAGTTCCTGTATACTTTTTGGGTGCAACTTTGGCCCCATATCAACTGTGCAAAATTTCAGATCGATCGGAAAAACTATATTTTAGCGCCCGCCATTCTTAGTTTTTCATACGATTTACTATGGGAAAATTTTACTCCTGCATAGAAAAATCGCTAGGAGTCACCCCTAGATCCTTAAAAATAAGTGGACGAATGATTTCTGTAGGATACTTTACTAGGAATCAGACCTTCGAAGACAGCAAATCGATGCGACGTTCGTGGAAAAAGTTATTAGGCCTCACCCGATCGATAAAATTACGAGATTTTATTATTTATTGTTATTCCTTACATGTTAAACAGCGTTTGCATGCCATTCGGGTTTCAGTCAATAACTTTTTCCACATTACCTCAGATCGCTTTGCGGTCTTCGGAGGGTTGGTTCCTCGTAAATCATCCAACAGAAATCATTCATCGATTTATTTTTAGGGGTTAAGGGGCAACCTGTGGCGATTTTTCTTTGAAAAAGTGATTTTCTTCATACTAAATCGTATGAAAATTTAAAATGGCTGGCGCTAAAATATAGTTTCTCCGATCGATCTGAAATTTTGCACAGTTGATATGGGACCAAAATGGAACTCAAAAAGTGTACAGGAGTAACATGTCTTTTTGTGTCCCACGCTAATGTCGCATGTCATACAGTGTATCAAACAATTGTCCGTACAGCAAATTTTTGTCAAAATAATTTTTCATTCAAATGTTTATAACTTTTTTATACGTTCATAAAAACGCTGAAATTTTGACCAATCATAAACCATATATTGAAGCTCCATTGGTAAAATTTTGAGCGAGATCGAATAAGTTTTCTGAAAGTTATAGAACTTTTAGTAAAACTTATAAGATTTTTGAACACATTTTTAAAACTTTATATCTCAATATATACTCGATGAAACTTTTTCAATTTTTTTCATGTTACAGCCTAAACCTAAGGCTTTCATATACAGCTTCGTTTTAGGTTTTATATTCACTACAAAAAATATGAAAAATTTGCTTATGTAGTTGACGATATTTAAAAAATTACCATATTTTGCACATATAATCTGCCAAACGTTTTCCACCAATAAGAGTACATTAACGGACCGAAAAATGCATAGGACCTACTCTTCATATGTAGTTTAGTAGGTCCTGTATAAAAATATTACATTAAAAGAGTTCAAAAAAATTGAAAACACTTGGCACTTTTATTGATCAAAATATGATAAACTTCCAAATAACTCTTTGAACATATACAGATTTTTCATATTTTTTGTAGTGCATATTAAACCTCAAACAAAGCTGCATATGAAAGCCTTAGGTATAAGCTGTAACACAAAAAATATTGAAAAAGTTTCATCAAGTACATATTAAGATATAATGTTTTAAAAATGCGTTCAAAAATCTTATAAGTTTTTCTAAAAGTTCTATAACTTTCAGAAAACTTATTCGATCTCGCTCAAAATTTTACCAATGGAGCTTCATTATATGGTTTATGATTGGTCAAAATTTCAGCGTTTTTTATTGACGTATAAAAAAGTTATAAACATTTGAATGAAAAATTATTTTGACCAAAAAATTGCTGTACGGACAATTGTTTGATACACTGTAACAATCGCTTCCGTTAGTTCACCTGCATCAAGGGTTGCACCGCCTCGGCAAAGACCTCCTTATCGAAGTTTTTTGTCTTCCACCTTCGCTCGCATGTTCGCGTTCTCCTCGTCGAAATAGAGGCTCGCCGCCCAGTGCTGTAGAGGATCGCCTGGTGATCGCTGTGGGAGTACTCCTCACTGACTCTGCAGTCCATGTCTTCCATTAGCGACGGATTCACGGCAGTCTCTGCGGAATGTGCTGGCCATCCCATCGTTGCAAAGCCTCACATCCAGCGTCACCAGGGCTTCTAGTAGGCTGTACCCCCTTGCATTGATAAACCTACTATCCCGTTCCACGGCCCAAACATTGAAATCGCCTCCGATGACTACCGGACTCCACCCGACCAGCAGCGTGTCCCGAGAGTGCATCCAACATCCTGTTGTACTCTTGATCCGACCACCTTGGAAATGCACAGCAACTGCACACGAAGACTTCTTCGATTTTGCAAGCACGGAATCTTCGTATGAACACTCGACCACTTCCTAAATGGCCGCTTTCTTGGATCTATACGTCACCCAATTGTCGTTCTCGGGGGGCATCCGATTGGGCTCTGCAATGATTGCTATATCACACCAAGCATCACACTTAGTCTCTGTTGCCGACTACAACAACAGTTGCTGTGCGACGTCGCAATGATTCAGATTGATTTGGGTTATCTCAATCATTGTTGACCTGCCTTTTTATAGACCGGGCCAAGATGTTTATTATGTTTATTTTTTACTTACCTTGGACCGGGCATTTAAGGTGAAGATATGACGAAGCCACAGCTCGAATTTTCAAGAGCACAAATCTGAAGAACCGAATGTCGGATTGCGCTGAAAAGTTGATCGATTGGTCACCACCAGCGGGTAACCAATCGATCAACTTTTCAGCTCAAACCGACATTCGGTTCTTCAGATTTGTGCTCTTGAAAATTCAAGCTGTGGCTTCGTCATATATTCACCTTAAAGCATTCCGTCTTATGGTCGTCTTCGCCTCCGGCTTGCACAGTATGTACTTGGGTCTATTCGTACAGTCCTCAGCAACGTGACCATCCAACTTTGACCTTCCCAGTTGCCACCAGCTTGTTGGCAGTATCCGCCAGCAATCGAATTGCCACCGTCTTTGTGCCTTCATACGACTTCTTTATCCGAATCACCCTCGACGTTGCACTGTTCGGTCAATGCGCGTTTCAGATCATCTTCTGTCGTGACCTCGTCCAGATCCTTGACTTCAACTACCACCTCCTGTGGTAAGGCTCTCACTTTGGCCTCGCTCTCCAGGGGTTTGACAACAACTTGCCTGAACGCTGAGCTCGTAATCGTCGGAACCTTCCTGAGCTCGAACAGCATCTCTCCTTTTTTGGGTGCGTCTGGACTTCACCACTTTTTCGACCAACTCCTTCAACCGCGGGTCCTCTGTCAATTTCCTAAGAAGAGCAGCGTACGTCGTCTTGTCCTTCGCCCCGACGATCAATGCATCGCCCTTTTTCCTCTCCCTAGGGGGGGCGATTGTTTTCTGTCTTCTTCTGTTCCTTCTTCTTTTATTCTTTCTTCCTTCTTCTTTTATCCTTCTTCCTCTTCTTCTCCGCCTTCTGGTTCTCCACAGCGCGCCATACATCATCAATCCGATTGCTGGCAAGCTCCTGTTCGCTTCTCTGTTTCTCCGGGACTTCCTCTTCTCCTACCGTGTCCCTGCCCCTTTTCTCTGAGTGAATATTCCGATATCTTCGGCGTCTCCGTATGCTTTCAACCGTGGCTTGTTCTGTGGTTTTTACCAGAGACATCTCAGCTGTTTTCGCTTTCAGCTTGAGCGCCTTTTGCTCGGCTATAACAGCAGATACTCGTACAGTTCGTTCAACTTCTTCCGCACCTCATCCAGACCCGAGTCTTGAACAGCGCTGCTGTTTAGGGTCGATGTGAGTGAACACTCGCTGGTTTGAAGACCCGAGCACCAGTTGGTTTCTTCGGGGCTCGTTTCGTATCGTACTGTTGCCGGCGCTCGCTGCGGTTTCCAGCTGTGTCACTGGGGATCTCTGTTTCTTCTCGCTTCTACGGAACACGTTCCCGGATTTTCCATTTCTCCACTCCGGGCTGCTATCCCCACTCGTTTCAGTGTTTTATTTAAGCAAGGGTTGAACACACACCTCCACGGTGTTCGTGCCCAGAGCTGGATCAGCGTAAGTCAGGAATTTTCCATCTGAGCCTACCACCTTTGTTGGTGCGAGTATTGAACGTACCCGGGGACCTGCCAAGGTTTTAATGGGACGGAGGCAAACGTACGGTTGGCCCGCTCGTCATTTCAAGTAGGTGTCACCCATCCTTACTCAGGGAACAGAATAGCAAGCATGCCATCCCATCGGCACTATTTATACGATCCGTAGTCCGTTTTCGTTTGCGTTGACCAGTATGCCATAATCAGAATGTTACTGGCACCGATTTTGATGGCACACCGGGGGTTTGAGCTGAGGCACTTTGTTGTAGGTCACATCTGATTATTATCCAAGATGTCAGGTGACACCAATCCAGTCAGTGTCAAGGCCAATAGCTTAAATATCGTTTGATTTAATAAAGACTGCGTAGGGGGAGCGAATCTGGTTTAATGTCTAAATCACGTGGACTAACACGCCGAGGACCTGGGATCGCATCCCACTCCCGACAAACTCGCAAAATATGAGTTCTTCCTTCAGAAGGGAAGTAAAGCGTGGGTCACGAGATGGCTTAAAATCTCGTTAATACAGATGAAAAAAAGACTGCGCAGCTGAAAATCACAGTCGATCGATCACCAGTTTATACTTAGATATCTAGGGCATCCAAGCAGATATCTATTGATGAATTCATTGAAAAAAATCTGTTCTTCAGAGGACTTTCTGAAAAAATAGCCATTTTTGGAAAAAAAATCCTTGATAGAGAGCTTTAAAAATTTTAAACATTAAACGAATTCAAAGTAAACCTTAACTTAATAGCACAATGTATTATTCTTAATGGCTATACGTTTATTTACGGCCCTTAGAAATCTTTCAAAAATTCTAAAAAATCTAAATAAATGAGAATACTGGTGATCATTTGTAAATTTTATCACGTTTCAATATTGGCGACCAGGATACGCGGTTAAACTACTTGTGCCCCATTCCAGGAAGCAAAGAACAAACGAGTGGCATTAACCTTTTCAACAACGTCACTTCAACGTATTTTGCGTTCTGTAAAACGTTGTGATTGATTCGATATGTATCCGATCTATGGCTTCATCGGAGACTCAAGCTGTTCATGATGTCTACAGAATTTATTACCACCTCACAGTAGGCCACTTTAATGCTTGTAATGCATCTCCGTTGCGTTGCAAGCATCAATGCAAGCAATGATAACACAGCGTTACAAACATTAACTTTTAGTCTGTCTCAAGAGCAAACTTATGTGTCTCTGACAGATTTTGGGCCGTTGAATCCGAATCCGGGCTCAGATTTGCTCCAGCATGTCACAATTTTGAGCTATACCTTAAATTGGTCAATTAACATCTAAATTAACGGCTCATGCACAATATTTCATTTTACCAAATCGAATTTGATAGTTTTAAGTGATTTATGTTGGGTACGATATTTTCCATACAATTCACCCTCCAAAAGTTGCATGCAAGTTTGCATACTAAGATAAAATGCTTAAATCTATCAAATTTGATTTAGTAAAACGAAATATTTTGCATGAGTCGTTAATTTAGATGTTAATTGACCAATTTAACCTTTGATTGCCTAAAAAATATATTTCCATGCCTAATGGGTTGCAGACAAAAAAGCCCAAAATACCTTATAAATTGAGGTAAAGCTCAAAATTGTGACGTGCTGGAGCAAATCTGAACCCGGATTCGGATTCAGGGGCCCAAAATCTTGCAGAGACACATAAGTTTGCTCTTGAGACAAAAAAAAATGTTGCGCTGTGTAATTTGAAAAATGACTACTAGACACTAACTAGACCAAACTAGACACTGATTTTTTTCACAGAACGCGTCCAGGCATCTGATAAATCTCTTTTGTTACGGTAAACATCGAGTGACAGATAAATTTAGATTTCGAACAATGATTTTTTCAGGGTAGATCAATCACTCTGAAAGTTCTTTCAGTGTCTTATTAGTATTACATGATCCTAATCAGGATCATGTAATACTAATAAGACACTGAAAGAACTTTCACATGAGGGCCCATATAGCCGAGGCGGTAAACGCACGGGTATTCAGCAAGAACATGCTGAGGGTGACGGGTTCGATTCCCGGTCGGTCCAGGATCTTTTCGTAAAGGAAATTTCCTTGACTTCCTTGGGCATAGAGTATCTTCGTGCCTGCCACACGATATACACATGCAAAATGGTCATTGGCAGAGAAAGCTCTCAGTTAAAAACTGTGGAAGTGCTCATAGAACACTAAGCTTCATAGAACACTAAGCTGAGAAGCAGGCTTTGTCCCAATGAGGACGTTACGCCAAGAAGAGAGAGAGAGAGATGATCCTAATCAGATTTAGGTGGTTCACTTAAAAATCAGAAAACATTTTTGAAAATGTCGCCAGGCTTGATCAATACTCATCATAGTTCTGCGACTCTAATCATCCTTTTTTAAAACAGTTGCTTTAGGTACCAATTGTTTCTGTTATTTTTGTTATCATGTGGGCACGCTCCTACTCAAACAATCAAAATTGCAAAATAAAACAAATAGTGCTCAATACTTAATTTTTAAACAGGATGAAAATGGGAGCACTTTGTTCAAGATTGGTACGGTTGCCCTATTAAACCTTTCATGTTGCAATGATCTGTTATATTATTTTGGGCACAAGGGTATACAACTTCATTCATGCCTAAGTCATCGAGAAAAATCATATTGGTAAAAATAACACTAGGAATTAGCTACAAAATCAATTAGACATACTCTCCAAACAACTCCAGATGATTCAGAGGCGAGTATCGATTACCCAAACGGTCTCCTTTGGCCTCGCGCCTTTCAATCGCGTAACTCCTTTTTTGGAAATCGCAAACACTTTCCTCTTCAGCAATTTGACCTATGTTTATTTTGGAATACCAACCAACCAAACCAACTAACAACCATGGTGATGGTGGTGATGGTTCGCCTACTTATCGATCTGCTGTCGATAGCAACGCAACGCTTTCTAGCAGCATGCGGCGCAGTGCGCACTATCCTTTAACTATGGATTTACGAAGTGGCCCCCTGGATGTTTGTCGATGATCATCAATCGCCGACGCGATTGCCATCGCCATTCATCCACAAAACTAAAAATAAAAAATTGGCGAGCGTGATGTTTGCAACTTATGAGAGGCGCCGCAAGTGGCTGCCGCGCCGCCACCACGCCACGCTTGGTTGCACATGCGGAGAGCGCGCGCGCACGCGGTCAAGCCGTTCCGCGAGATGCTCGTTGAGTATCGATTTGTTATAAACATTATGTCCAATCACGCGATTTGCGGTTCATTACGACGGGGAAACCGTAGGTTTCCCCATTTGGTGCGGAGTGAGACTGTTGTTTGAGCAGAAACTGTTTGGTTGAGGAACCACTGGTAACGAAGGATTCCCACCGAGAGCGGGGCCATGCTGCTTAGTTGAGGAGCGAAATTCGTTGACCTTCCTTCGGTTTTGGTGGATTGGGTACCGTGAAATGGGGTAATTGTTTTTTTCATATGTTATGTCAACGTCGAAAATTAACTTTTCATTTTTTTTTCAGCGAATAAAGTTTCTATTCTATGACCTATTGTTCTCGAATTCTAGCAATCCAAGGACTCCTCCAGATATTCTAAGAATTTTTGGGATGCTAAGGATTCTGGCATTCTTGCATGAATTGTTCCGGGCATTCTATCCGGGATATCTACAGAAATTCTTCCTGCGATTTCATCAAGGCTCCTCCATGGAATCGTTCAGAACACCTCTACCGATACTTCTAGTGATTTCTCTAGGTATTTCTTCAATAAACTGCTCTCAAGAATCATCCAGAAGATGCCGATGATGTTTCTCTAGAACTTTTTCTTGTAGATTCTTTCAGTAATTTTTACTAGTATTTGTCTAGAAATGCCTTGTTTGACACCTCCCGGAATTCTTCTAGGGATTCCGCTAGGAATTCTTTCTGGGATTTCTGCAGGAATTCTTGCTGGTGTCATTCTAGGAAATCTTCCTATGGTTTTTTTTTCAGAAGGAGACGCTTGGAACAATCTGTGTTCAATTCTAAGAAACTGTTAACCAAGGAGTGACATTAGCTTTCTTAACATTGCCACTCCCAACAATTTTCACGTACATATGATGCATTCTAAAAAACTAAGCGGTTGGTACGACATGTCTCCGTTCTATGGCGTCAATGGAGACTCAATCTGTTCATTGATGCCTACAGAGTTAATTACAATGCCACTCAGTAGGTCACCACTTTAATGCTTGTAATACATCGCAGTTACGCTGCAAGCATCAATGATAGCAATAATAACTTGAAATATGATAGAAGTAGTCGATTTCCCAGAATTCTTTCAATGAAAACCAGTAGTGGTGATTCCTGAAGGAATTTCCTCAAAGATTTTATCCAGCGATTCCGGCGGGAACTCTTATTGGCCTATCTTCGGTAATTCCAGTTGGGAGTCCACATGCAATTCCTGCTGTGGTTCTTCCAGCAATACGTCTTAGAACTGCTCCAGAAATTCTTACTGTGAAACCTCCAGGAATGCTTCTAGCGATTTATCTTACTTTTCTTGCTGGGATGCATCCGGGCAGTTTGACTAGGATTATTTCTGAGGGTTCCTCCAATAGCTCTTCTTGGAGTTTCTCCAGGAGTTCCAGCCTAAAAAAATTCAATAATAATCTCTAGAGGAATCTTTAGAAGAATCCCGGGAGATATATCTTCGAGGATTTCTGCAAGAATTTGCGTAAGATTTTATCTAAAAGTTATGTCAACAATCGTTTAGGATTTTCTTCAAGGATTGTTTTACCGTTTTCTTCAAGAATCTTTTAAGTGGTTAATGCAAGGATGTCATCCAGTATTTCTCTGAGTACTCCTTCAGGAATTCTAACAGTGTTGTCTTCGAGGATGTTTTCAAAAGTACTTCAGAGTACTTAAAAAGATTCTTGCAAAGGCTTCATCAAGTATGTCTCGAAATATTAGCCCAAGCAGTCCACCAATCAATAACATCTCTGAGAAATCATCAAGAAGATCATCCGAAGAATTTTTCAGAAATTCCGGAAATAATTGTTTTTGTTAATGATTTTGCCACGGAAGTCATGTATTTCTCTAATTATTTCCTCATATAACTGTTCCAGAGATTTTTTCCAAGGATTTAGCTTTGTTTTTCCTCAATCATTCATCACTCATCTTGGCGTTATTTTGAAGATTTCTTTAAAAAAATCCCCCAAGGATTTTTTCAAGAAATACGGCAACGATTTCATCTAAAAGTTTTTGCAATGATTCTTCAAGGAGTTTCTTTAAGAATTAACTGAAAGATTCTTCCTAGTGTTTCTCCAGGAAATTTCCATAGAATCCATTGGATAACAATTCAAGCATTTCTACAAAAGTTCCTCTTAAAAATCTATAGTAATTCTTCCGAAAAATGCTTCTGGATTTCCTCCAAATTCACCATCTACTCTAGGAGTTTCCCCAAGAATTCCTTCAGGGTTTTTTCCTAGTATTCCTCTACGAACTCTTCTAAAAAAATCTATTGCGATTTTTGATAAGACTCCTTCAAAATTCTTTCGAAACCTTTTGGAACCTTTTGAACAATCATTCTTAGTTTCCATCAAGCATCTCAGTCAAAAAATTTATCCAGGATTTATTAATTTCTTAAAGGATTTCCTGGTTAGGTCACCGTACCTTCAATAATCTTACGATCCCAATGATTCCCTCAGGAATTTCTCATAAGGCTTACTTACCTTACCGGTCAGGCTAAGGCCGGGGTGGCCTCTGCTGTACATAGTAGCCGCCTCCATTCCACTCGGTCCATGGTTGCTTGTCTCCAGTTCCGCACTCTGCGTAGGGTCCGCAGATCGTCCTCCACTTGGTCGATCCACCTAGCTCGCTGCGCTCCACGTCTTCTTGTACCGGTCGGATGACTCTCGAGAACCATTTTAGTCGGGTTGCTATCCGACATCCTGATGACGTGACCCGCCCACCGTAGCCTCCCGATTTTCGCGGTATGGACGATGGTTGGTTCTCTCAGCAGCTGATGCAGCTCGTGGTTCATTCGCCTTCTCCAAGTCCCGTCTTCCATCTGCACTCCGCCGTAGATGGTACGCAACACCTTCCGTTCGAAAACTCCAAGGGCGCGTTGGTCCTCTGCACGTAGGGTCCATGTTTCGTGCCCATAGAGGACGACCGGTCTAATCAGCGTTTTGTAGATGGTTAACTTCGTGTTACGGCGAACTTTATTCGATCGTAGAGTTCTGCGGAGTCCAAAGTAAGAACGATTTCCTGCCACAATGCGCCTCTGAATTTCTCTGCTGGTGTCGTTGTCGGCGGTCACCAGTGAGCCCAAGTACACGAATTCTTCAACCGCCTCGATTTCATCACCGTCGATATGAATTCGGGGTGGCGGGCGCGGTGATTCCTCCCTGGAGCCCTTTGCCAGCATGTACTTTGTCTTCGACACATTAATGACTAGTCCGATTCGCCTGGCTTCACTCTTTAGTCGGATGTACGTTTCCGCCATCGTCTCAAATTTACGAGCAATAATATCAATATCATCGGCGAAACCAAGCAGCTGAACGGATTTCGTGAAAATCGTCCCACTCGTGTTTATCCCCGCTCTTCTTATTACACCCTCCAAAGCAATGTTGAACAGCAAGCACGAAAGACCATCACCTTGCCGTAGCCTTCTGCGAGATTCGAAGGGACTCGAGAGTGTCCCTGATACTCGAACTACGCACATCACTCGATCCATCGTCGCCTTGATCAACCGTATCAGTTTATCCGGGAATCCGTATACGTGCATAATCTGCCATAGCTGTTCTCGATCGATTGCATCATACGCCGATTTGAAATCGATGAACAAGTGATGTGTGGGCACGTTGTATTCGCGGCATTTCTGCAGCACCTGGCGGATGGCGAACATCTGGTCCGTTGTAGCGCGTTCACCCATAAATCCAGCCTGATATTGCCCCACGAACTCTCTTGCAATCGGTGATAGACGGCGGCATAAGATTTGAGAGAGTATCTTGTAGGCAGCGCTCAGTAGTGTGATCGCACGATAGTTCCCGCAATCCAACTTGTCGCCCTTTTTGTAGATGGGACACACGATACCTTCCATCCATTCCTCCGGTAATACTTCCTCCTCCCAAATCTTGGTAATGACCCAGTGTAGTGCTCTCACCAGTGCTTCTCCACCGTATTTTAGAAGCTCGCTTGGTAGTTGATCTGCTCCAGCGGCTTTGTTGTTTTTCAACCGGCCAACCTCCTCCTCAATCTCTTGAAGGTCAGGGGCCGGAAGTCTTTCGTCCTGTGCACATACTCCTAGATCTGTTACCACGCCACCTTCGGTACTTGCAACGTCGCCATTGAGGTGCTCATCGTAATGCTGCCGCCACCTCTCGACCACCTCACGCTCGCTCGTGAGAATATTCCCGTGATTATCTCGGCACATGTCGGCTTGTGGCACAAAGCCTCTGCGCGAGCGGTTCAGCTTCTCGTAGAACTTTCGTGTGTCCTTAGCGCGGTACAGCTCTTCCATCGCTTCGCGATCTCGTTCTTCCTGCTGGCGCTTCTTCATCCGGAAGACTGAGTTCTGCCTGTTCCGCGCCTGTTTGTAACGTGCCTCATTCGCTCTCGTACGGTGTTGCAGCATTCTCGCCCATGCTGCATTCTTCTCGTTTTTCAACTGTTCACATTCGCCGTCGTACCAGTCGTTTCTGTGATTCGGAGTCGCGAAGCCTAGTGCTGTAGCCGAGGTACTACCTATGGCGGATCGGATGTCCCTCCAGCCATCTTCAAGTGTAGCTGCGCCAAGCTGCTCTTCCGTTGGTAGGGCCACTGCTAACTGCTGCGCGTAGTCTTGAGCCACTTCGACGCGTGGTGATAACTGTCGAAAGTTTTGAGCGCATGCATACAGCGACTAAGTAGTGATCCGAATCTATATTCGCACTGCGGTATGTGCGGACGTTGGTTATATCCGAGAAGAATTTACCGTCGATTAGAACGTGGTCGATTTGATTTTCTGTTTGTTGGTCGGGTGATCTCCAGGTGGCTTTGTGGATATCTTTGCGGGGAAAGAAGGTGCTTCGGACTACCATACCACGGGAGGCTGCAAAGTTTACGCATCGCTGGCCGTTATCATTCGATACGGCGTGCAGGCTATTTCGCCCGATTACCGGTCTGTACATTTCCTCCCTTCCTACCTGCGCGTTCATGTCGCCGACAACGATTTTCACGTCACGCGGCGAGCACCCATCGTATGTTTGCTCTAACTGCGCGTAGAACGCTTCTTTCTCGTCATCGGGTCTCCCTTCGTGTGGGCAGTGGACGTTGATGATGCTGTAGTTGAAGAAACGGCCCTTAACTCTCAACATGCACATCCTTGCGTTGATCGGCTGCCACCCGATCACACGTTGTCGCATCTTGCCCAACACTATAAATCCTGTTCCCAGTTCATTGGTGGTGCCACAGCTTTGGTAGAAAGTAGCCGCTCGATGCCCGCTTTTCCACACTTTCTGTCCAGTCCAACAAAGTTCCTGCAACGCCACGATGTCGAAGTTGCGGGGATGTAGTTCGTCGTAGATTATCCTGTCACATCCTGCGAAACCTAGTGACTTGCAATTCCATGTTCCAAGTTTCCAATCGTAGTCCTTATTTCGTCGCGTGGGTCTTTGCCGATTGTATCGAGTCGTATTTTCTCCTATGTTATTCGCAATGGGGATTTTTACGGGTGGCTTATTGGGCCTACGCCAACACTCCTGTCTCGCCGGAGGGCCATCGTGCCAGTTCTGTTTAACGTCCCAACCAACACTGGGACGACCACGCTGATGGGGCTACCACCTTGGATCTAGCTGGGCGTGGTGCAGCGTTTCTTACTCAGCCGCTGGATGCCAGAACAGACGCTGTTTGAGCCGCACCTCCTTGGTGAACAGACACTCGGATCGTACCTCCTCAATCTAGCTGATGTCAGAAGGACAACAGTGCCCAGGCTGCGCTACCAGCTAAGCACACAACTCTTAGCTGGCGGTCTTTGTCATCGCTTGACCCGTGGAAGCATGAGGTAGGAACTTGTGAGGAACAGAGCTATGTTGGACGCTCTCCTTATCGACTCACCGTTTTGCAGCCCTTCTCATAAGGCGCTGTCCATAAACTACGTAGACTTTTTTTCGGCCATCTCAGACACCCCCCTCCCCCCTCGTAGACTTTTGTTCATACAAAATTTTCGAAATTTGTATGGAGCGTAGACTTTGACCAGACCCCCCCCCCCCGTCCCCCCCTAAGCGTAGACTCTTTATGGACAGGCCCTAAGACTATGTCGCCACTTTCTTCAGGAATTCCTTGACAATGCCTAGAAACATCCTTTAACCCTTTGGAGCCGGAGGGGTCATATATGACCCCGGCGATGAAACCGAGCATAACAAACGTGTTCGAAACCAGTGGGGTTGCGTCGACAGCGGCGAAACAAATCGGCTCCAAAAGGTTAAGCGATTAATGCAAGGCTAAGATTTCATAGAGGTTATCCATCTGGAATTCCTCTGGAATCGCTTCAAGGATTTCTACGGGGATGTTTCCAAAGATTTCTTAAGTATACCTTCCGAAAGATCTCTTTAAAATTATACGAAGGTTCTTTCAGAATTTCTTCAAAGATCATTTGGCCAAATGCCGTTTGTTCGAAAAATGAAACGGCTGAATAAATTCTCCCCTTCGATAAAACAGAATACTGTCTTCGGCAAAGTTGTTGCAAATTGGGTCCTCTATTAGGAAAAAACGGGAATATTTGTATTTGGGACTTCACCGTGAACCTAGAACATCCTGAACACCATGAAATTTGGAAAAACGAAATATTGACTTACCAGTTGTTCTTAAAGCTGAACTTGGAAGTTGATTACTTTTATATGTATTCATTCAGCCTTCGCAAGAATATCAAAAGAAGTTTTATATTCTGGGATGTTCTAGGTGTTCCAAACTGTCGTATAGTGGAGTCCTTCAAATCTACAAGAATAATTTTATGTACATATTTTCGCTTTTGCCACAAATAATAGCATTGCATGACCTATTGATATCCGTGAAGCTCTTGGCATCTACAATGTCATTTAGAGACACAACAGGGATATTCCAGGTCAGCCAAACTACCTTGGAGTTCAGGACTTCAGGTCTACACTCGTAACAGTATCCATATCTGTAATACTGAGTAACGCTGCATAATTAACTGCAGTTACTGGAGCAATCTGATGTCTACTAGCTTATTATAAACCTTTGGGACATTGAGGGTCGTCCAAACTGTTATACATATAATGAAGTCTTTCAAATCTACAAAAAAAAAAATTTATGTGTTTTTGCCATAAATAATAGTATTACATAATCTGCTGGGATCCGTGAAGCTCTTGAAATCTCAAATATCATTTAGAGACACTATGGGAATGTTACAGGGCAGCCAAACTATCTTTGAGTTCAGAACTTGTGGTCTGCACTCATATTATCAGCTATATCTGACAAACTGAGTAATGATTCATAATCAATCGCGGTGACTGGATAATCTGAAGTCTACTATATATTATTATAAACCTTTGGAACATTGAGGGTCGTCCTGAAGTTTAGCTCTTGATAGTAACAGTAGTTATTCTCACATTGAATTTTAAACTGTAATCTGCAATCCCTCTGGCATATCATGAGTCATTTCAAGATAGTTTTGAGATATTCCAGATCAACAGCACTACTCCGAAGACCATAGCTTCAGGTCTGCACTTATTGTGATAATAGCTATTGCCACTACGTTTAGTAGTGTTACATAATCCACTGTACTTACTAAAGCAGTTGAGGAATAATAAGTGTTGCTATATATTTTGGGGATATTAAGGGCTTCCTTACTGTTATGATGAAGCTAAGTTGATAAAAACAACCACTGTAACTTTCAGAAGACTTACTGGACAAGATAGATTACAAATCATAGCTTTAAATGAAAGAAGTTTCCATTACACCCATAGACTTAAGGATCTAAACCCAAGAACAGTTTGGATGATCTAGGATATCCCGACTGATCTGATACTGTATATTAACCTTTCAGAAGACTTACTGGACATGATAGATTACAAAACGTAGCTTTGTATAATGAAAGAAGTTACCGTTGCGCCCGTAGACTTAAGGATCTAAACTCAAGAACAGTTTGGATGACCTAGGATATTCCGACTGAACTGATACTGTCTGTTGAACTTTCAGAAGACTTACTGGACAAGATAGATTTCAAATCGTAGCTTTAAATGAAAGAAGTTTCCATTACACCCATAGACTTTAGGATCTAAACTCAAGAACAGTTTGGATGATCTAGGATATCCCGTTGTCTATTAATTAATGATATTGTCTATTAACCTTTCAGAAGACTTACTGGACATGATAGATTACATATCGTAGCTTTGTATAATGAATGAAGTTACCGTTACACCCGCAAACTTCCGGATCTAAATTCAAGAACAGTTTGGATAACCTAGGATATCCCGACTGATCTGATCCTGTCTATAAACCTTTCAGAAGACTTACTGGACATGATAGATTACAAAACGTAGCTTTGTATAATGAAAGAAGTTACCGTTGTACCCGTAGACTTAAGGATCTAAACTCAAGAACAGTTTGGATGACCTAGGATATTCCGACTGATCTGATACTGTCTGTTGAACTTTCAGAAGACTTACTGGACATGATAGATTACAAATCGTAGCTTTGTATAATGAAAGAAGTTACCATCACACCCATAGACTATAGGATCTAAACTCAAGAACAGTTTGGATGATCTAGGATATCTCGACTGATCCGATACTGTCTATTAACCTTTCAGAAGACTTATTGGACATGATAGATTACAAATCGTAGCTTTGTATAATGAATGAAGTTACACCCGTTACACCCGTAACTTTTGGGATCTAAACTCAAGAACAGTTTGGATGATCTAGAATTTCCCGTTGTCTATTAATTAATGATATTGTCTATTAACCTTTCAGAAGACTTACTGGACATGATAGATTACATATCGTAGCTTTATATGATGAAAGATGTTACCATTACACCCATAGACTTAAGAATCTAAACTGAAGAATAGTTTGGATGACCTAGGATATCTAGAAAAAATATTCTTCATAATATTCTACCGTTTTTGTGCTATTGACCACCTAAACTACAGAAAAAGGTAGAAAATGCTCCATAATAACGCTTGGAAAAATTCCGGCTTCAAAGGGTTAAGTGTCAATACCGCTGTTCCTCGTTTCAGTATAACTCGAAAGAAAAGCCTATGATTCAAAGAAGAAAAAAATTTCGATAAAATATTGGCAGTTTCAACGTTAACTATTCGCTGAATATCAAAACTAGAAAGAATAGCCTATGATTAAAAGAAGAAAATACTTCTGATTATCATATTGGCAATCTCTGAATTCTCTTGATTATGATTCGGCCAAACGACATTCGGCCAAATGGCCGGGCACCGTTTCTTTGAATTTTTTAAAGTGATTTCATCAAACAATTCTCCAAGTATTCCATCAGATATTTCATACATGTTTTCCCCAGGTATTTTACGAATAATTTTGTACAAGAAATCCTTTGGGGAATCTTTGATGCAAGGATTCGTTCGTTTATTTTATTAATTACTCCTGTAAGATTCTTTTTTTTTTTAAGAATTTTCACAGAAATTCCTCCCAGAAGTTCTACTGGAATTCCTTCAATGAATCCTTTGGGTGTTCTTCCAAGGTTTCCATCGGGGATTTTTCTATTGATACCATCAAAGATTTCTTTTGTGATAACACCAATTTCGTCCGGATTTCCTTCACAAAACTTCCGAGAAATTTTTCTAACGATTTTATCCAGCATTTGTCCCAAGTGAGGAACTCCAAAAACTCTTTCTTGGATATCTTTTACGATTCATTTAGGAATTGATTAAAGCACTTGTTTCCTTCAAAAGTTGCTCCAGCGATTGCTTTGGAAACTCCTCCAAGCATTTCTGAAGGAATTTCTTGTTTCGATCGCGTACCGCTATCCGAAAGAACACACATTACGGTTTTTGTTAGTAGTTGGTATATGTGTGCGTGGGTGAATCCAGATGAAACTAAATCCCTTTTGCATCCTGTTCACATGTTATGCTGCATTTCATAATTTTTTTTTGTAATAAGCCTTCAAGAGTGTCATCAAAGATACCACCAAAATGAATCGAATACATATTAGAATTCATTTAGAAGATTTTTCTAAACATTCCTGCAAGCATCTCTACAAGGATTCCTTAACAAATCCCTTCAAAATTCCTTTGGGAAATCTTCCAAAGATCCTTTCAGGTATGGCTTCAAACATTATCTCGGAAATCTATCAAAGATACTACCCATGAATTTATGGAAAAATATCTGAGATAATTCTGAAGGAATCCCTTTTGAATTTTCTTATGAAATCTTTGAAGGAGTTTCTCAGGAAATTTATGAATAAATACCAAGGGAAGTAGTTCTTGCGAGATTTCCGTTTTAAATGCTTAATGGAAAATTCGGTGAAATTCTTGGAGGACTCTCGGAGACTCGGAGAATTTTTGAAGAAACTTCTGAGGAAATTTTCGGAGAAATTCCTGGTAAACTTCCTGGAGGAATTCATGAGGAAATTTGTGAAGTAACTCCTAGAGAAATTCCTGAATAAATTCTTGGGAAAAAATCTCGAGGAACTCTTGAGGTATTTTAAATGGGATTCCTGGGGAAATTTATGAATAAATTACAACGGACATTTATAATGGACATTCCAAATCAATCTCTGAGGAATTCTTGTAGGAATTTCTAGGAGATTTTCTCGGAGCAATTTCTTAAATAGTTGCTAGAAAATATATTCTGAGAAAAAAAACAAAAAGAATTTTTAGAAAAAAATAGGAAAGGGGTTCGTTGGAGTAATTTTTAAATTAATTTTTGGAGAAATCTACTGGAGGGATTTTTGAGGAAATTTACGAAGAAATTCCTGAAAACAATCCTGGGGAAATTCATGAAGAAGTTTCAGGAGAAATTGCTCGAGGACTTGTTGAAATTTCCGGAGATTTTTTTTTATGAAATAAGGAAATTTCCTGGGAAATTATGAAAAAAAAAACATGATGATATATGCTAATAGAAATCCTGGGGAATTTCCCAAAGGAATCTCTCGTGGATTGGTGAAGGAATTTTTGGGAAAATACCTGGAAAAGTTCCTAGAAAAATTGCTGAGATAATTCTGGAAGAAATCCTTAAAGGAGTATCTGGGGAGACATATTTATGCAGAAATTCCAAGAAAAAATCATATAGGAATTCCTGGGGTAATTCTTGGAGGATTTTTTGCGAGATTTCCGTTTTAAATGCTTAATGGAAAATCTGGTGAAATTCTAGAAAAACTCTGGGGGAATTTTTGATGGAAATTCTTGGAGAAATTCCTGGGGAACTTCCATGAGGAAACCTGTGAAGTAATTGCTAGAGGAATTTCTGAATTTATGAATGAATTTCAACGGACATTTTTATTGGACATTCCCGAATGAATCTTTGTGGAATTCTTGAAGTGATTTCTGGGGAAAATTTATGGAGAAATTCTTGGAGATTTTCCTAGAGAAATGTTTTAAATAATTGCAGAAAAAATACGAAAAAAAAAAATTTAGAAAAAATTGGGGGGAGGGTGGGAGCGGTGCAGTAATTTTTGAATTAATTTGTGTGGAACATTTTCTGGAGGGATTCCTGAGGAAATTCCCGAAGGGATTCTTGAAAAAATCCTGCGGAAATTTATGAAGAAAGTTCTTGGAAAATTTCTAGTGGAATTCCTGGGGAAATTCCTAGAGAAATTCTGGGGAAATTAATGAGATAATGTTTTGCGGAAACACGTGGAGGAATTTGTGGAAATGTTCCTGAAAGAATCCTTCTCAAATTCCTAATGGAAATCATGGAGAAATTCCTACAGTAATTACTGAAGAAATTTCAGAGGTTCAGAAACTTTGGAAATTCCTTAAGGAATTTCAGGAAAATCTTCTGGAGGAATTTTTCGGGAAATTTCTGAAAGGATTCCTGGGGATTTTCCAAGCGCATTTTAAAAATAAATCCAGGGGAAATTTCTGAACAAATCTCTTTACACATTCTTTTGAGGATTTTTAAGGAAATTCCTTAATTTTTTTCTTAGGGAATTTCTCAAAATTCTTAGAGGAATTTCTGAGAAACTTCTTGAAATAATTCCTGGGGAATCTCAGAAATAATGCATTTTGAAATTACCAATAGAAATCATGAGGAAGTTCCTGAACGAATCTCTGGGAAATACAAGATGGAATTTCTGGGGAAATTTTCGACAATATTGCTGAAGAAATGCTTGAAGGAGATACCGGATAAATTGCTGAAGGAATTTCAAGCGAAATTATCAGAAGAACTCCCGAAAAAATCTTGAAAGAATTTCTGGGAAATTTCCGACAGAATTCATGAGAAAATTTTCGGAGGAGCTTCTTGCATTTCCTGGCAAAATTTCTGGAAAATTTCCTGAAACAATTCCCTGTCCTGGGCAAAACCAGAAATGATTCATTTTGAAGGAAATCCTAAGAAAATTTCTGGAAAAATTTTAGTGGAATTACAGAGGATAATTTCGAAGAAGTTTCTGGGGAAATTCGTGGAGCATTTTCAGGGAAAATTTCTGATGTAATATTTAGAGAAATTCCTGGAGATATTTTCGAAAGATTTTTCGGGGAACTTCAGAAAGATTTTCTGCGGACGTTTTCAAATGGATATCCTCAGGAAATGAATGCAGGAATTTCGGTGGAATACTTGAAGGCATTCTGGGGAAAATTTTGATTAAATTTTCTACAGAATTCCTGTGGAAATTCTTTGAGGAGCTGCCGCGGATATTTCTCAAAGATTTTCTGAGGAATTTGTTTAAGATAACCCTACCGGTAAATTCCTGAAATTGCCTAACAAACCTTTGGAAATAACTCTTCAGATCTTTGTGGGAGAAATTCTTGAAGAAATTTCTAGAGAAGTAATGTCAAAAAAAGTCATTTTAGGTCAATTTCATCCCATATAAAATGTATGGGAAAAAAACCCAAGATGGGATATTTTAAACCGCACATATTCTGAATCTAGAGGTCCAAAAATACGGTTCTAGCGAAAAAAAAACTTTGAAGTACATTCACTTTTCATAATACTTTCCTTTCTGGATGAGTTGCCAGACGATTTTTGTTAAGGAATTCTCGGAGAAATTTTTGCATGAGCTCTCGGAGAAATTCCCGTATGATTTCCCAGAAAAGCTTCTGGAGGAATTTCTTGAAGAATTGTTGGAGGGAATTCTGGATTGATTCCAGGAAAAAATCTGGACGAAATCCCCGAAGAATATCTTGAGGAATTCTCGGAAGACGAGTTCCCGGAGAAATTTTTGGACGAATAACCGGAAGAATTTATAGTGGGAATGCTGGATAAACTATAGAAGTATACTTACCTTCGAGAAACTGAATTCTTAAAGAGGTCGATATTACCCCGTCTCACGGTTCCTATTCATGATCTTGATGGTCTTCACAGTTCAAGTCGGAGCCAGCCAAAAATTGAAAAAATGGTAGGTAGGTACTTTCAAATCTCGGGCCGCTAAATGAAGCAAGAGTGCGAATATGAACCGATAAGTGACCTAACCATAAGCGACGAACCCCCAATAGTTGTTTGAATTTTCGCCTAAGTGAAAAATATTTACTCACCTGCGAAAAAAAAAGTGTTTGTTTATGTTTTGCTCATTAAATGACTTGTCGGTTTTTGGCTAATTTTGCGCATGTTTTTTTTTTCTTTCCTCGTTTCAGGTTAGTTGATGATGTTGATGCACTTCACACCGCGGCACTGGCTGAGTAGGCCGCGATTGTCGTCGCCGCCTTCTTCGTGACGAAAATTGACAGTTATGGAGTTCATCATCGAATCCACCGGGTCACTTCGATTCGGGGAGACCACAACTAAGATACAAAGTAAGCTATGCTGTTCAGCGCTCGGGTCGTTCGTAATTTGAGGAAAGAAATGTCCGAATCCGAATCTCCAATTCTCACACGTATCGAATTTCGAACAATTCAGCAAATCGAAGCGAAACCGCAGAATGACTCACCACCATCTCGTCGTCGTTGTTGTTGTTGTTGTTGTTGTTGTTGTTGTTGATGATTGATAAATTGACATTTCCAGTGTTGTTATTTGTGTGTTTGAGTCGGTCATTAGCTGGTAGGCTTTGTTTTGACAGGGTGGACGGTACCATGTTTGGTATTCGTGGGGTAACATAATTAATGATGGTGAAGGTAATTTGCTTCTCGAGTTTATTTGGCGCGGTTTTAAACGGGTGTTACCTAATTTAATTTAACCACCTTATTGTGGCACAAATCAACTGTTACAGATAATAGATATGAGATCTTTTATCTCTTGTAATAAGAAGCAATTTGTTTTTATTGCCGAAATGGTTTATTCCACGGTCGAACCCATTTCAGAATTTAACCCTCGACGCTCGCGCTGTTGTATTTTGTACAACACGTTGAAAAAATCTCGCTTTTTGTACTCAGCATTAGCACAGAGAACATCCAGGCTAAAACAAATTTCATTTGGAAAGTTGTGTAAGGATTTGAATCTTTACTTGAGTAAGGTTGCAAACCAAAACACGATGACAGAACTAACGCCACCAAACATCATATTGCCACAGTCAGTGGTGAATTGAAACATTTCAAGTGGGGAATCAAATTAGTATGGGAAATTAACCGATTGCAGCGCCGCGCTATTGACACTTGTGTTGCTGATTTCAAATGGCCGTTAAATTCCTTACACAGTTTCGTAACTGGACTTGGATGTCTGTTCTCTGTGGCATTAGCATGGTGTTGACGCAAGTAGTCAACCGCGCGAGTTACGGAAGGTTAAACTAAGGTGACGATGGGTATTACCGGCAGGTTTGTTCTCTTCGTCATGAGGGGTTTTTGTCGGCCACATTTCCTGAAGCTTGGTCGTACAATCCAGCTTGATTGGGAAGGATTTGAGGCCAACTTTGAGTTCAACAGCTTTCAATAATCCCTCATGACGAAGAGAACAAAACTGCTGAAAATACACTATTTCTCCTATTTATTTTCTCCACACAAATTCTTCCACTTTTTTCCATAAATTATCCTCGAATATGAGTAGAAATTTTGGGGTCTCCAGTTAGCCTAGTCGTTAAGGCTGTGGATCGCCAATCCGGAGACGGCGGGTTCGATTCCCGTTCCGGTCGGGAAAATTTTCTCGACTCCCTGGGCATAGTGTATCATTGTACTTGCCTCACAATATACAAATTCATGCAATGGCAGGCAAAGAAAGCCCTTCAATTAATAACTGTGGAAATGCTCAAAGAACACTAAGTTGAAGCGAGGCAGGTCAAGTCCCAGTGAGGACGTAGAGCCATAAAGAAGAAGAAGATGAGTAGAAATTTCTCTACAGAGGAATCCCTATAGGGACTAACAAAATGCGTTAAGAGATTCCTTCAAAAATTTCTTCGGACATTTATTAGGAAATTTCTACAGAGATTCCTTCAATAAAACTTTCAACGATGTCTTCAGAAACTATTTTTCAGAAAATGTTTCAAAAGTTCCTTCATAAATTTGAACTGGGGTACTTTGGAAATTCATCCAATGATTTCACAAAAATTTCAACAGCGACTTCAAAACTCTAAGGATTTCTCCAGAAGTTTCAGAAAGATATGTGTGTGATTTTTCTGTAGAAATTCCTTCTTTACCTTTTTTGAGACTTTTTTAGATTTTTTTTTTCTGAAAAATCCTTCGGAAATTCCCTCAAGTATTCTCTCAAACGACCCTCCAAGGATCTATTCCAAAACTTTCTCCGGGGTTTGCTTTAGAAATTGCTCCAAGGATTTTTGTAAATCTAAATTTCTGCAAAAAAAAACTTTTTGGATTTCTCTACAAATCCCTCCAGGGTTTCTTTAAAAAATGTGAGAACCATTCGGGCATTTTTTCCAGGGATTCCAATAGAAACTACCTTGGGGGATCCTTCACAAATTTTTCGAGGGGTTCTTTCAGATAATCTCCCATGGCCTTAATTATAAATTCGACTAATATTTTTTTCAAAAATATCTCAAGATTTTCCTTTATGGATTTCTTTACAATTTTTTCCAAGGATGACTTTGAACAAACTTCTACAGATTTTTCGATTATTCTTTCATAGATTCTTGCTGAAATCAATCCTAGGATTCGTTTAAAAAAATCTTTCACGAGTTTTTGAAAAAATCTTCCAGAGATTCTTAAATAAATTCTTTCAGGGACTTCTTTGGAAACTGCTCGGAGATTTACTTCAAAAAATCTACTAGGAAACCCTAACAAAATTCAAACAGATATTTTTTTACAAAATCTTCTAGAGATTCTTCTAGACTTTAGAATGTCATTAAGAAATTTCACCAAGAACACCTTAAGAAAGTCTTGCACGGATAGCTTCGAAAAATGGGTTCAAAAAATTTTGCATAAATTGTTCCAGAAATTTATCTACAAATTTCTTCGGATTTCTTTAATAGAGATTCTTCCTGATTTTTTTCAAAGCATCCATCTAGAAAATCTTCCATGAAGTTTCTCAAAAATATTCAATGAACTTTTTGTAGAATATGATTCACGGACACATTGAGAATCAGAAGCTCAAAACTTTTTCAAAATTTTCTCAGAAGCTTTTTAAAGAACTGACTCCAAGGATTGCTTTAGGAATTCTACAAGAGATTAGTATGGAATTTCCCAAAATTTATTCACTTTCCTTCAAAACATTTCTCTTCCAGAAATTGCTCCAAGGATTTCTTAAGAAAATCTTTGGAAATCCTCCAAGATGACATTCGGAAAATTTTCTACAGATTTTGCAGACTTGTACAGAGGATTGCTATGGAAAGGCTGGAAGACATTCTTGCAGAGATTCCTGCAGAAATTGAGGCAGAGGTTTCATCAAATTTTCATTGGATATTCCTCTATGTATTATCTCAGAAATTCTTTCAGGATTTGCTCCAAGCATACCTCTAAGGATTTCTCTTTGGATTTCTCAAGGAATTCATGAATAAAATGTTTAGGATTTTGATTTGGGGATTTCTCCAGAATTTTTTTTTCAAAAATACCTCAAGAGGTTTTGTTAGGTATTCCATCAGGAGTTTCCAGTTATTCCTTCCAGAACTTCTTCAGAAACTTCCATCTTTGGATTCTACAAATATTCCTTTTTTTTCAGAAATGCATTTAGAAATTTATTTAGAATTTTCTTCAGTTTTTTTTTAATTCCTTCTGAAATATCTTCAGCGATACTTTAGAGACTTCTTGAATATTACTAGAATTGCTTAAGAAATTTCGGCAGGGATTTCTTCAAAAGTTCCATGTATTCTTTCAGAAGTTTTTCCAGCAGTTCCTTCAGGAATTGCTCAAGTGGTTCCTTCAGAGATTCCTCCAGGAATTCATCCTTGGAAATGTACACGTGAAGGGACGCTGGAATCGGGGAGCCTTGACTAACTAGCTCTGATTCTACCATGACAGAACTAGAAATAATTTATCACACATGGGTCTAATATGGGTGCTCCAGAAAATAATTTATTGATATAAAGTGCTCCGCGTGTCAAAAGGGCTGAAACCCCCTGCATTATAAGTCATCATGATACAAACTACAAGTATTAAACTGATTGAATGTTGCAAATTTTATCATTAAAATAATGTACATAAAATCGAGGTAAAATGCACATAAAATCGAGGGTTATATAATCGAGGGTCTACTAAATCGAGGTATTACCAAAAGTAGTATTTACTACTCAGTGCCGGCTGAGAAGCAGATTTGCAATAACTTTGTCCAAGACAAATTCCACTTTGATCAATTGGGTGATTGATGACCAGACCAGACCATACAACATTCTAGTGACACTTCCGGCTCGAAACCATGACAATTTGATTGGAGGTAGAAAAATAATACGTGTGCTAATTATATCAATATGTGTACTTATCAAAGAAGACTGGGCAAAAATGTATGGAGTCTGGGCCCGGAATGTACACCAATGACCCATATCTCTTTTGAAAGGTCTGATTGAGACAAGAAAAAGTTGCTATGGGGTCAAAAATATTCATCATGGGAGAAAAAAGTTATTTGACATTTTTTGGGACGGATTTTAGTTGTTTTTGTTGTAATTATTTGCATTATTTTTCATAAGCAACCAATCTCAAATAAACCAAATGTCTCATCTGTCAGTGTTATACTCAATGATAAGGTATTCTATTACAAAAAGAAGATAATAATGACTTCAGGGACAGGCCAGTGCATAGAAAAGGTTGGGGTTTCTGCAAGTTTTTAGGAAAAAGTGAAGGGCGCGTAGTTTAATAATCTAGCTATTAATATTTAATAATAATTCCACTATAATTAGTGGAAGAAATATAACCAAAGGTATTACGCTTAAAAACTCTTTCTTTGAGCAAGTGCTTGTGCAGTGTACAAATTATAATGTTAAAACACATTGAAACATATCAAAATATATGGGAAATATTATAAAAATTCTCTTTGATTAGAGTCAAGTTTTATCCGACCAACCGGGTTGTCGCAAGGGTTGTGAGGTAAGGATGTACTACCAACTCTACTGTATCTTATCGTAATCAACGAGATATTTGTGGTGGCATTTGACCGTGCATCGAATTGTAGGATACATTAGCAGCTCATCACTATGGAGCATCTGAACGACTTCGATTTGGCTAATGATGTAGCCCTACTAGACCAATGGTGCTTTGTCAAGCAGAGTAAGCTCAATGACCTAGCCGAACGTTTCTTTGTGGCAGGTCTTACTATCAATGTCAGCAAGACTAAGTCATTAGCTGTCAACACGGACTACCCCTCCAACTTAATAGTAGCTGGAAGAGCCGTAGAGAAGGTCAAAAACTTTTAGTATCTTGGATATCTTGGAAAAAAAACTGATCGAAGTTGTGAAGAAAATGCTCCATCGTTAACGAAGCCTGTGGGGTACCTATGCACCCCTTACAGTATTTTGTCCCTCACGCGTCAATGCATGGCGTGGTGGACGTTTTTCCACTGCTACTCGTGGGATTGCAAACTGAGAACAACAATAATAAAACATCAGTTAGTAGCGGTAGTGGTTTGCACGTATAATGAAGTTTATGATCGTGTTTTACGTACTTTTATGCAGTTAAGTTTCATCGCATACGATGCAGCAAAAGTGCCTTATGCGTGCAAAAGTGGAGCCAATATATGTGCATTGGCGGGATAACAATAACGCCATAAGACTTGAAGCTACATCTTGTGTGATGTACGTTGTGCCTTATTGCGACGTAACATAGCGCCTTATGCGACCTTATAATATTCGAAAAAAACGATTACAGTTGACTCTCTACATCTCGATATTGAAGGGACCATCGAGATAGGGAGAGATCGAATTCAAGTACTAATTTGTAATGCACACTAGATTAAAAAATCGTCCGTAACTAAGAAAAACCGTCAACAAACAGATGTCACTTCGCCTTCCCAGAATGTTTTGCACCTAAGAAACGAGATCTAGCAACCTGTAAAAACGGGCATATCGACATATGGAGAGAAAATCTAGAACAAAAACGAACGAGATCACATCGAGATAGAGAGATATCGAGATAAGGAGATATCGACATGTAGAAAGGTAAAATGTATGAAGATTGAAGGGACCGATCAAACCTTCGAGATAGGGAGAAATATCGAGATGTAGAACATCCACATGTGGAGAGTCGACTGTATTGTCATCTCAGTGTCTAATGACCTAATGACCTTTGGGTTATCGAGCCCCACTCTACGTGCATGTTCGCCAGACTATCTGGAGATAAAACCGATTAAGCGATATTTCCCGCACTGTTTCCATTACCCCTCTCTGGCTAGCGTCATTCATTGTTGATTATCAGAGTCACAAAACAAAACTAATGAGTTTATAATCATAACGATGACTGTTCACTGTTTTGTAGTTATTTGGCACTGCACGGACAGTCCAACATCACCTCTTCCAATGTTTTCACATATCAAATCGCATTATGTCAACGTAAACGTTTCTAGCTTATGCGAGTTTTTTGCCCCTTTTATGAGTTTATTTTTTCATTCATGACATTTCATTCGTACACCAATGTGAGTTTAACTGGCATAATATACAAGTATCAAGAGAAGTCGCAAAATCATCGCAGTATGCAATTAAGCGAATTCATTTGATACGTTCGAATTCATTCGCACACTTTTGCGAATAATAAATTTGTATTTTTATGCGACTTTTCCAGATACATCGCAATAAGTACAAAAATAACATCATATGCGATGAAAATTATTCCTCCGTCGTTAATATATGCGGTAGAAGCTCAAAATAGTACATTTTACAATGTGCTGCATGCATCCTTATGCGACTCCTGGTTGCCAAGGGTTCAACCTCTTCGCAAGAAGCGGGTGAGCTAGGTAATTCTAGTCTAGTCTAGTCTAGTCTACACATACACAGCCATTCATTGAAAGAATCCTGGAAAATGATGAAATCAACTACTTCCATAATTTTTCTTGTCATTATTAATGATTGCAGTACATCGAAGATGCATTACAAGCATTAAAGCGGCCAGGCCTACTGTGCAGCGTTTTCAATTAAAAAATAAAAACAATGAGTGGTGTAACTCGGTGGCTCAGGGATTGTGGATCACAGGGTCGTTCAAACGTGACTTGTCTCTCACATCTCCAGCTGAGGACGAACATAGCAGCAGGACCAGTATTGAACGTTAAACAAACCCACTAGTGTTTTATAAACAGACAGATCACAGGACGGACGATACGAAAAGCATATAAAATGATAAACTAATTGGTAGAATTCCAGAAAGGCGAGGCATGATGGCTATTTTTAGCCCGGAAAGGCGGACAAAACGAAAAGTGGTGGAACACATTTAATCCAGGGCTATGCTCTTTAAATAACCTAACACATGGCTCATATTTACAATATATTTACATCGACGTCACATTCACAGGAGGTTTTATACTTGCGGTTTACAGCGATTGTGGTTTGGGAACCTCTGCTTCCCAATGAGGTATATCTTTCTGTCGATTGTCCGCGAGTCTGTCACGAAGACGGCAGATGTTGATGATGACGGTCGCTGCCGAAAGTCTCCGGCTGTGCATACTGAGCGAGTGCAACGACGCCGGTGGGCAAGATGGCGGCTTCGGACGTTCGAGGGAGTAACATTCGAGGCGGGAGTGATCCAATGCACCACCAACTCCTGCTCGAGAGCCATGAACAATGGCGGCTTTGGCTGGTTTCTTCGGTGCGGTAGCTTGGTTGGGCTCGAGTGTCCACTATGGCCGTTGGAGGCCCGGTTTACTGGAGAACTAGTCCAAAATAGAAAGAAAAAGGCCCGTTCTTTGAACCTAACCACAAATTAACCTCGTCGCGGAACCACTGTTTTCACATTTTCAATGTTTTACCTTTTACTTATAGCTTTTGGCATGTTCGTTGTTGTCTGATAGGGTTTAAGTTTTGTTTGTCGTTGTATCTAACAATTTTAACAATTAATTATTTGATTTTTATTTTAACATATATGTACTAACACTGTACCTACTTTTGCATGTTTTTTTTTAACAATTACTAACGCTTTTAACAAATACTAACATTTATCGCACGTTTTTACTAACAATTAACTTGTATTCCTATCACAAAGAGAAAATAACACAGAATTAAAATAATTACACCACATGAGGTTTTCACTTTAAACTAACCTCAACAATTAACGGATAAACTACACACGCGCGCACTACCATTCCGTTCTGGAATCACCAGCCAAAAGAGGGTTTTTGAGAGGCGACTTTCCCTTTTATGGAAAATTGTAATATTTTTTTATATTAATTTATGCTTTTCGCATACTAAAATCATGCCCTGCCTGTTTTGTCTCTATTCATGCGGCACCTGTGGGTTGAAACCATTATAAAAATTACTGGTTCTAACTGCTCGACTACGAACTGTCACAGCATGACAGACGGCAGTGAGAGTGGAGAGGCACTTTCTCACGCATCAAGCCACTGCATGAGTGCCGCTCACTCCATTGGTTTTAGTACCTTACTTCGGGAAAGGGCGTGTTAGATTCGGGATGGGAAATTTTTGGATTTGTGGAGGAGCCACAAGCTATACATGGAACCGACGGTTACAGTGGGGACATCTCGTGCCAACCGCTCAGTTTATGAAAAGAAAAATATGTTGAAAATCGGTGGGGGTGACGAAGCTAAGAAGGTTAATGTCACCCCTTGGTCCTTGATCGTTCCTGGGATGGAACACAGGTATTTACTCCGTGTCCTGGCCCTAGTGCCTAGGCTTAAGCGCCTTTGCTCGCTCTCTGAAAATAAACTAAAACGTTATGGTCCCTGTTGAGAATGAGATAGGCTGCAATAATATTCATTTTTAGATTAATTCATTTGAGAACTTTAGTAGGCGATGATTTTCAGGAGGAAAAAAATATTAGTTTTGTGACGGAACTTGTAGGAGACGAACGAAAAACGCACTGATTAAAAATTTAGTTATGTAAAAAACGTCTTACTTTTTCTAACTGAAAAGCTCCTGAACTTCAATTCAACAATATCACATTGGGTGATATTGACATGGCGCATGTGCTCCCAGGAATGGAAAAATATCAAGAATTTCACGGTGTACAAGCGGACCAGATTCAATGTATGGACAAGTCTCACAAGAAAATTCCCTCGCCTTTCGGTTGTCGTCAAGTCAAGTCTGGTCCCGTCCCTGTCCTGTCCTGTCAAGTCAAGGTTCAAGTGTCTGGTCCCTGTCCCCGTCCCTGGTCACTTCTAGAAGTTCCGAGTCCTGTCGCTATTCGCCAAGCCCGCCCCTGTCCGGTGTTCGTTTCCATTCTTCCAACGATCAACCGTCGGTCTCGAGTCGTGGATCAAGCCGTTGTCCTGCCTGGTCGCAGATTTTATCCATCCGATCGTCATTTGCCGGAAATCAAGAGGATGGAACCAGACGGAAGCCACGAGATTGATCGACAGCAAAAGATATCGCGGACTAGATTCAATGTGAGGACACGCTTCACACCAGCGACATCAAACTGGTAGAAAGTGTCCGGAATGATCAGCGTAAGTTATACACGTAAACAGCGGTAAGTCAAAATAACGAATTAATAAGTGAAAAATGGTGAGAATACTCATAACTCAGGTGTCGAAAACTTAATTGTGAACAAGCTCTTTTTCAATGTTTTTTGTTGCTATGGATACTACAACTTAGTGCGCAGAAATATTGCATCGAGCTGTAGTGATTATGTATCCGAGAATTTTCCAACTGTGATTTGGAAGAGGCAGTGAATCAAAATTCAACCATCGCGCAACAGTAATGACAATGTCGCAACCTGTATTTGTTGCGACAAACAAACCCATGCGACATAAGTTTGTCCCAACTTGAAAATAATGGGATTAACATCATACACCACGAGTTTAGAGATTTTTAAGCCTTGCATTGCGATTTTCGAACGGTAACTTTGAGTCGGTAAACACTGCAACTCTGGTGAAGCTCTATCATCATACAGTTCCGCCTTTGGGTTAGCAATAATTGATTATTCACGAGTTGAAAAGTACGCAACAAATTCAGCTTCCGTTTTGTCTGCAACAAAAAATTTTTAGATTATGTCATTATCTGTTACCAGTAGGGATAAAGAGTAATCGTCGCACCTTCTTTGTTGCTTGTTTTGTGCCTCTTTTGTCTGACAATTTTCTTCACTGGGAAGAGGTGATTGATAACGTATGTTGAAGTCCTTGAATTGTACTGAGTGCAAATCTTTCTCATATTGTGTTCAAGTTTTTTTTTTCATGTTTCTTATTTTTTACAATACAATTCTATGTCAAATTTGATTGATATTTCGGAAATGCACATGTGTGTTTAAAAAGTATTGAAAAGCGTTGAGTGGTTTGGTTGAAAAGAAGCATTTTGGATTCAATGACGAATTAATATTTTAATAAATAATCAAACTGAAATATGATTCAGGGCTCGATTCAAAGCTAGTTTTTTTTTTCTTAAGGTGAGAATGACTACTATGCAATTACATTTAACATAGAGTTAGAATGACCAAGTTTAAATGACATTTAGGTTTTTCACTTAATTTGTGCATAATTTTTTTGAAGTAGATACGAAAATATTCGTGTACAGTAACTGTGAAGCCGAATGCAGTTCCTAGCCGAATTGGTGTTGAATTTCTAATAATCAATGAGTTATGTTTTACAAAAAAAAAGATCATATTTGGATTGTTTTACTCGAAGTATTATCAAAATTGCGTTATAAATTCTTAAAGTTTTCGATTGTACTTATTGAATGTGTACGTTATTTGTGGATGCTGTTTTGGCAGGTTTGGAAAATAGTTTAAAAATCAAGCGATTATTCACAATAACAAACGCTATTGAATGAATTGAAATTTTAAAGTTTACATCAGGTGAACATCAGGAAAAAAGTGAAAGGTCAAAAAATAAAATGAAATTTTAGCAATAATAACTATCTGCTCTTAATATTTATGAAAACCATGAAATATGAATTGTACTGAAATGTAAGTTTTTATTATATAGCTTCAAGTGGCTACAGGTTGAAGAGTTGAAGGTGGAGGAACAGTTACAAATAATTATAGATGTAGTATTCTGAGCCGTGTAGTAGTGCAGTAACAGTAACTATTGACCAATGGTTTAATCCCGCGCGATTTTTTTTTATTAGTGCATTTGTGATAATCTTAATAAAAATGTATCATACACCGACGATAGAATTTATAATTATACCGTTCTGTGTATCATCAAGGTGATAGCTCGAAAGATAATGGCAATTTTTGATTGAATGTCTGTCTTGATTCCAACCGGTTAGACAATTTTAAAGAACTATGATTGGATTGGTTGATAAGTAGCATTTTGAACTCATTGAAGAATTAATAATATATCATTTGAGTAGTACAGTCGGAACAGTTTAAATCATGTTCAAGTTGAAAGTAAAAAGTAAAATTTTGTAAATTTTTCAATTTGTTTTACATTTAGAGCATATGAGCATTTAGATACATGACAATACAGATGATTACGAAACCACCCAGACCAAAGTGCACGCACAAAACGCTTTCAATGATCGACAAAATAAAGATTGCCGATGTTTTGCATTTGTTTCGAAGTAATTATCAGTCATCATTCAGTTGAAGCAATATAACATACATTTTTAACATTAAATTGATTAATTTCCATTCCTCATATGACCAATACATGTGAAATACTAAACTCGAGTGCGATTCACGATTAATATAAGTCGCATACAGATCTAGTAGATGGGAGACTCAGCCTTTAGATCCGGTTACATATTGAATCCTTCATATCTAGCTAGCCCATTCTGGTTCCTAAGCTTATTATTCAATTTTTTATTCTTAACTTACGACAAGGAATTCTGTTGGGAGATTTGACTCAAACCAACGGACTCGAACGCATTGAGCTGTCCAAAAAAATGTCTCACTAAACCTAATGCAAGCCTATCCATATACGGGAGAACAAAAGATGTTTACAAAGTTCTTACAGATAGATTAACACGGGAAATCTGAACACAAACCACTACCACACAGGAATTTGGATTGGTCAATGCTCTGTGAGAAAACTATTATTTCTGTACGTCAAGTGAGTAAACCGGCAATTAATTTAGTGAACTTTCGTGCAAGATTTATTAAGAAGTTCTGTGGATTTATTTTGCATGCAAGAAGATTATTCATACTATTGTTCGTTCTGAACAGCTGAGCTTTTATTGAAATTGATTGTAATTGCACAAACGTGCTGCATTATTTCTATTATTTTCTACTTCCGCTGCATTGTTCGATTTAATCTTTCAAATTATTTGTGCAAACAAATATTAAACGCAAAAACGAAGTTATTCGTGCATAGGAACTGTCAATGTCGAATGGAGTTTCTAGCTGATTAGGTGTTGAATCGGTAAAATCAGTAAATTTATTATTATTTGTATCTTTGCTAACAAATTGGTTGCGCATTGAAAACATAAACAAATGTTCTTAATCTGACCTTATTTTTTTAAGTTGCATTTAAGTATTGAATTGGACGTTTGATTCGAACAGTACAACATACGAAATTTTTTTTTTTTAATTTTAGTGACTTGTTCAAGTCTGTGGGTAACTCGAGCTATAGATTGAACAACGGATTCATAAAGAGACACCTCTGAGTTGGTTGATTAGTAGAATTCTGGCCTCAATAAAGGATGTAGCGAAAACCTCTGAGCTGGTTGCACTAAGTATTTTGGTCACAACTTGAACGCAATAACGGATTCATAGAATAACCTCTGAGTTGGTTAGTATGTCAGTTTTTGAACTCAACCTCTGTGTTGGTTGATAAGTTCGATCCTGACTTCTATGAAATGCGAAAACCTCTGAGTGGGTTAGCAAGTCGCATCTTGGACTCAATAACGGATTCATAGCGCAACCTCTGGGTTGGTTGATTGTTAGAATCCTGGCCTCAATAAAGGATGCACCGAAAACCTCTGAGTTGGTTAGTAAGCCGCATCTTGGACTCAATAACGGATTCATAAAATGACCTCTGAGTTGGTTGATTAGTAGAATCCTGGCCTCAATGAAGAATGCATTGAAAACCTCTGAGTTGGTTAGTAAGTTGCATCTTGGACTCAAAAAATAAAATTAAAAAAAAAACGGATTCATAGCGCAACCTCTGAGTTGGTTGTTTGTAGAATCCTGGTCTCAATGAAGGATGCATTGGAACCTTTGACCAATGCATGGAACCTTAGTAAGTTGCATCTTGGACTCAATAACCCTGCAGGTTGAACTGTACAAGGTGGAGCATAGGTAATCGCCTGATGAACGGGAACGAAAGCTTAACAGGAAAACAGGTTTATTAATAATGGACAAAGTAGCAACCGATGAAAAGTTAAGGTACGAACAATGGCACGTTATTGAATTCGGAAGCTCAAAACCATCGCAGGAACTGGATATATCAAGACTAGCTTCAAGAATGCTGTATACCGAAGACTTTTTCAGCATATGTTAATGGCGTTCAGTATAAGTATATAACTACGACTTGTATGAACAACAATTTTCTTTTCCTTTATTTTGTACTTCAAATTGTTCTAACATGGGATTTTTTTTCTAGTGCAGAAACCGATGGCTGGACACATCATAATGAATGTACCATGGAAAAGGTTCTAAGAAGTTTCTCAAATATATATATATATATATATATATATATATATATATATATATATATATATATATATATATATATATATATATATATATATATATATATATATATATATATATATATATATATATATATCTATATATATATATATATATATCTATATATATATATATATATATATGTATATATATATATATATATATATATATATATATGTATATATATATATGAGCTGATGTCATAAGTAAAAGTTTTTACTGCTTGCTTCTGCGTGAAAGAATTTCAAATTTTTACTTATATTTGCAATGTATTGTAACTATTTAGGCTAAGAGTAGAAAAGAGAAGCAATGTAGAGATTGAGAATAACAGTAATGAATGCTAGAAAATTCAATGTAGGAAAGCAACTATCAAGGTGAAACAAAGTGTGCAGTTTTCCTTAGGATAGTTAATTAATAATTAATGATTAGTAGAATCCTGTACTCAATGAAAGATGCATTTGAACATCTGGTTGGTAAGTCGCATCTTGGACTCCATAATTCTTTAAGTTGGCGTATGGCAAACCAAAAGGCGGCGGACAAGTAATCGTCAGATGAACAGAAACGGAGGCCGAACTGGACGTACGTAGAATTCGGAAGCATAAAATCATCGCAGGAACTATCAAACTTGCTTCAAGAATGCTGTTTTAATCATGTGGTTATTGCGATAAGTATATGAATATATGTATAAGATCATTTCAAAGATTTTACTGTTATATTTTTTTGCATTCAACATTGTTTTAACATGTTTTTTTTTCAGTGCAGAAAGCGATGACTACTTGATTTAAATTATGAAATCTAATCCTCTGTATACCAAGATTATAATGAAGCAAGCAAAATAAAAAGAAGCTAAAGATTTTATGAAAAAAGCAAAGAGGATGCGAGAAACACACGTACAAGAGTTAGGACGCTAATGAATGAAGCATACGATGTCAACAATCTAGAAATTTTTAAAACATATGATTTGTTTTGAATCCAATGAGTATTATTATAATAGAATTATCCTTTGTTTTGAATTTATGAAATTGATTATAAGATTAATGAGTTTAATTTTCTTGCAGTGTTAAAACTGGTGCTTCGCAATTTTACCCACTGAACATGGACAAGACGTTGAAGAAAGCTCAGAACCAAAATAAATATTTTCATTATATGTATATTTGGCTAAGAGTAGAGAAGGAGGGCAATGTAGAGAATGAGATAGGCTGCAATAATATTCATTTTTAGATTAATTCATTTGAGAACTTTAGTAGGCGATGATTTTCAGGAGGAAAAAAATATTAGTTTTGTGACGGAACTTGTAGGAGACGAACGAAAAACGCACTGATTAAAAATTTAGTTATGTAAAAAACGTCTTACTTTTTCTAACTGAAAAGCTCCTGAACTTCCATTCAACAATATCACATTGGGTCACGACAGTCCCCTAACCCCTCAATGATGTCCCATTTTTAAAATATAAATTAACATAATATTAGCCGGGGCCCGTGGCGTAGTTGGTTACACGTTCGCTTCATATGCGGATGGTCATGGGTTTGATTCCCAGCCCCGGCACTTGCAATTTTTCGTCAGTTGCTTTTCCCCCGAGAGCAACTGACACTGACCCTCTTCTGAGCCCCATGGCTCAAACGGACCCGGATACCTGGACATCGGCGAACTGCTACTCATAATGGACCCCCAATTGGACTGGAAAGGAACAACGGCCATCCATCATCATCCTTGTGCTCATCATTCTACTAGGTATAAAGTAGAAAAAGTGAAAGCAGCAGAAAGGCAACCAGTTCGATAAAGTAGAATAGAATCTAGGCGCTGTACAAAATGTAAGTGCAGCTGTCAATTGAAATTGCTCACGTAGTGCCCCAGTGGACAATGGAGCTGTAAATTAGGTTAAGTGATTAAGAATAAAAAAAAAAACATAATATTAACATATAAAATGTAAAATAACATATATATTAAAAAGGATAGATCTCAACGAATGAAATTGCCCAAAACATTGTGTCAACAATACTCAAAGATGGTATGAGCATTCCCGTCGCTTGATTTTGAAGCATTTCACCAGTATTTGTCTTTTTTCTTTTGTATCCACATTTATTCAGTGCATAACGCTCACTAATCACAGTAAGCCGGACGTTTTGAACTGCTCATCCCGGCAAAGAATGCCGGTTCAATTTTCACCATTTTTTCAAATCTTTTCGTTTGTCCCTTTCAATTGGTATAGACATTCACAAGACATTCGATGAATATTCCTTCTTGTTGGTATGCATTCATTCACGATCTTGATCCACTATAGGTAATATTTTAAAGCCGCAATTGTTCACATTCATGGCCATATCACGCCACTTAAAACAGCCCCAACAACGCGTTACAACAGAAAAACCCAAAACCAAAATTTTCGATTGGGCACCATTTCTCTTCTTTTTCAATTCACGTCATAATTGTCCTCCTGCACTAAAATTCAACACACACCTGCCACTACTGTAGCTTCAAAACGCATTTACAGGTTATACTCTGTTCGAAACACTCCACGATTACAGATTATGCAACCGGCATATAACGGCGATCGCGATAATTGACGACACTTTCCAAACACGCACTATATGTTCATTGCTATCTCTAGAAAATCGAAGCGGGTGAGCTAGGTAATTCTTTAAGCAAAGTAGGGACAGTGTGAGGTAGCTGGGCGCAAAGTGCCAGTATAGGGAACCCCATTTTCTTCCTGACTAGCATGGCGGGAGAGGTCATGGATGGATCATGGTTGATGAAGGCCATAAAAAATAGGGATGAGTAGATTGAATGAATCCATCTCCCACTCAGCGACTGTCTGCAGTTGATGGTCTGCGTCACAGTAGTTCAGGTTAGTAATGTGACTTATTAACGAAGGCTATTATGAAGGCATGGACCGCTGTACTGTACATGCTGTTCGCGTATTTCCCGGAGCAAATCAAGCACTTGAGATGGTTTGTCCTGCCTTGCGCCTTATGACATTCGTCCCTACATCGCCTACAAAGCTTGCCATTGTACCTCTCGATATCACAATTAATCGCCAGTTTATTCAAATACATAAGCTGTTCCTCAGAAACCCCAGCTTCTTGTTCCCTTCAGCCTTATCCAATACTAGCTAGAATCCGAAGCTTCTATCTTTAAACTCCATTAGTTTTTTTTTTCTAGTTCCCATGAAATCACCACTTCCTTCTCAGAACCACCAGCATGTTCCTAGAGCCCTCGGTAGCTTTCCAGAATACCCAGTTTTCTTGAAGTTTCTGGAGGTTTTTCTCGACTTCTCTAGGATTCATCTGTTTCTTCCCAGAATTTTAAACTTCCTGCTCTACTATGAGCTTTTTGCTCAATTCGCCAGCTTTTTCCCTTAACTCTTTGCTTTTCACTAGCATATTGCTCCATGTATCGCCAGCTTTTTCTTGAATCCCGTTTTATTTTTGGAATAGCCTTTGCGGTATACCTCTTGGCATCCGAATCTTCTTAGATCCATTATATGTAGGGCCGATTTCTTCACCTCGGTTTAACAGGTAAGCCAGGCTTACCCATACAGTTAAACCTGGCTTAACGCTTAAGCCAGGGTGAAGAAATCGCCCCTTACTATTTCCAAGGTTGCAAAGTTTTTGGCTAAGATAAAAAAAAAATCCAAGTAATCGAGCATCTTATTAAAAGCATTGTCGTCTACCTAGAGTCACAATATTTCTGGTATCCTCACGGTACAGCAATGAATATTATTCATGGAACCTTGTGCATCACATACATTATTAAAACACCTGTAGAGCGGACCTGGTGTGATGGTTAGAACACTTGATTATCACTCCGAGGACCTGGGATCGAATCCCACTCCCGACAAACTTGCAAAATGTAAGTTCTTCCTTCGGAAAGGAAGTATACCGTGGGTCCCGAGCTGAACTAGCCTAGAGCTAGAAATCTGCTTTGTAGAGATAAAAAAAATTGAAACACCTTATTTAAATGTCAAGTTTCACTTGACTCAAAGTGTTATTTTTTCATTCTTCCCTTATAGGGAATCGCGCCACTTGGGCGGTGGCTTCTATATTCGTCTGTTTTCCACTATAACTCAGTCAAATTTGAACCAATTGACACAACTTTTGGAATGTGGTGAGATAGGTATAGTATGTACCCGTGTACAACATTTCAAGTCAGTTGGTTCAAAATTGACTGAGTTATAGTGGAAAACAGACGAATATAGAAGCCACCGCCCAAGTGACGCGATACCCTATGTTGATGTTTCACTGTGTTTCAACATTATAAGCTATACATTGCATAAGTACTTGCTCAAGAGAAGAATTTTTAGGTATAATACTTATGGTTAATACCTAGATTATTACACTACACGCCCTTCACTTTTTCTCAAAAACTTGCAGAAACCCAAACCTTGTCTATGCACTGGCCTGTCCCTGAAGTCATTATTATCTTCTTTTTGTAATAGAATACCTTATCATTGAGTATAACACTGACAGATGAGACATTTGGTTTATTTGAGAATGGTTGCTTGTGAAAAATAATGCAAATAATTACAACAAAAACAACTAAAACCCATCCCAAAAAATGTCAAATAACTTTTTTCTCCCATGATGAATATTTAGCATAGCAACTTTTTCTTGTCTCAATTAGAACTTTCGAAAGAGTTATGGGTCATTGGTGTACATTCCGGGCCCAGATTCGTCCAATCTCCTGTTGTCGTTTCGAAGAATAGCTTATTACTCACTAGGTAGTCATTGGCATCAATCACGATCAGTTTTGTAACAATCACGTAAATTAGGAATCGATCACAACTAGCTTCCTTCGGAAGCACGCGATTACGGATCAACGATCTCTCATTCGGCGCTTCTCTTTCAGTAGAATGCAACCCTTGCACCGCGTGCAAGGGTCACCAATCCATGATCCGCGAAGATCTGCTTCATTCAGCATCCCCATTTCCGAGAGAGTGTGACGCCGCGTCGTCGTACTGCTCTCCCCGTTCTGTGGGCGTCGAATTGCGTCGCCTTGTACTAACGACCGACGCTGGTCCGATCGGTCGCGCGCGGTAGTCGGCGTCTCGATCGCGACCCGTGCGGCCCGAGAGAAGGGCGAACCACGGATCGACGCGACGCCTTGTTGTGTTGGGCTTGGGCCGGGCGATCGATATCCCGCGTGCAGTTCCCAAACAGAATCAGTAGTCTATAGGTGACTGCACGGCGACGTCGTCGACGCGGTGTGTCGGATCGTTTCGTTTCGGATCGTTCGGTTGAAGTGCGTGTGCATTTTGAGAATCGCGATCGAGCGTTCGGGAGTTAGTGCGTTATCGGGTTCATGATCTTGCGTTTTTTTTTTGGGTTTTATTCGCGGTGGTCGAGGATTCCCGCAGGTGGCGACGAATCCATTTTTCACTTTCGGACCGTTTATGTAGATTAGGTGTAGATCAGGGTAGTGATCGCATCTCGACGTATGCCTCAGATATCGTTTAGTTTTTTTTTCCAGAGTTATCGCTTCGGTGATCCGTCCGTCGGATCGGAGATCAATCGACGAGAGTTACCCAGCGTGCTTTGGCGCAGCCTGATGGAGCGCGAGATCGATCAATCAGAGTGATCAGTGTTTGTGGAGACTTGTTTTGAGTTTATGTGTGTGATCGTAATAATCAATTTACATTTATGAAATACAGCGCCGCACGGTATCAACCAGTTTGCCCGGCTCTCCTATGATTGATTTTGATCGAATGACCGCGGCGGTGGTGGCCGGGGACTTGGAGTTTCTTGGAGGGGTCTCCGTGTTGCGTGGCGGCCAAGTCCCTTGCTCGCGAAGTTGACCAACTTTTGGGCCGTTTGAAAGTGTGCCTTGCGAGAGAGCGAGGGCCTTGAGATTTTCAAATTTACTTTCCTCCCTGTGCGTTCGATCGCTGGATGGAACAAGCGTGGTGATCCGGACGAAGAAAACAAGAAGTACTGCCTGCATACCTTAATGATCAAAGCGCAACATCACGATTTGTTGTCGAAAGCGCTTTGTGAGTGTGTGTCAGTGTAAGTGAAGCGAAGAAAAACCCTTTGAATAACCTTCTCCGAAGGTTCAACACCAGAAGAAAAGATCAACACAAAAGCGTGAAAGTCACAATTTCCATACGGAGATATCTCGATCGCCCACAGATCAGCCTCCTTTTCGGGAGTCATCGTCGCCGCCGGATCAACGGTAAGTGTTGAATCGTCTGTTGTTATTGTCGTTGGTGTTGTCACACGACACACATATTTTATCTGTTTGAACCCGCTCGCACGAGCCCCGAGGGAACCACCTCCTTCCTCACTCCATCAACCCTGTAATCCCCTGAACAGCGAGACGATACCTTGTTTACAAACCAATTGAGATATACGACGGCGATGACTTAGCGCCGCCGCCGCAATGTGTCCCAACCTCTGGGCTGCGGCACGTGGATTAACCACAAATGGGAGGTACTTCGCCCGAGAAGATCGAGAATTGCTGCTCTATTTGCGCGCGCAGGCGCGCGCACACACATACCTGCCTTTTGGAATGCTTGCAAGCTCGATCATTCGTTTACCGCGCGCGTCACCACAACTCGAAGCAGGCTTTGAACCCAGAAAGTACGCTCTTTGCCTCTTTGCGCCTACTGCGATCCAACCCGAGCGAGCGCGTTGTTTTTGTTGTCGTTCGAATTGCCGACCGACCGTAAAGGTACCGGATTGTTTGTTGACGCGTTTGTTTTGAACTGCGCTAAATCACCTCAGCTCAGCAATGCGCGCTGCCTGCCAGTGCCAAAGATGCCAAAGGGGCCCCCGGCTCCGGGCCGGGGAGAGTGGGATAGGGTTTCTCCGCGCCGGTTTCGGCTTAAAACGGTTTTACATATCTCCTATAAAAGTGCCCTAGTCCGCGTGACATGGTGTTGGCAGCGCGGCGGCTTTTGGAATAACCCGTCTCGCGGCGGCGCGGTCGTCGATCGGTATGCATTATCGAACCGCTCCGGTTTGAAATGGGTTCGTTTGTTGGGGAACTTGTCCGTGATTCTTTTCTTTTGTTATTGTTGCCAGGGTGGTTGAGGCAATTTTGTTCTCCGATGAGTTTGTTTCAATGTACATAATGCAGATACTTTCTCAATTCTTCAATACAGGTATGTTCCGTTTTTGTCACTATCTGATTTCGTCAATATGTTATTCCATTTTTGTCAACACTTGAAGTTTTATTTAGTTTTTACCTTGAATACTTACTAGTTACTTACAGTGTAACATTAATCTTCAGGCAATACGATATGAACAAAGTGAGTAAATGCTTCTACTTTGCTGAAATGCATGTGTCATATATTTTACTTGAGCATTTACTTACACACTCAGTTGAGCTCGGCTAATTTTCATTCTTTTGCCGAGATCCGCACAGCTGAGCGCTCGGCAATCGCAATTTAACTGAGATATCAGCAAAAAGTCCAGTTTATTCATAGCAGCACCCATGGGTGCCGCTGTCACCAAACATTAAACGTCAAGCGTTTAGCCGAGATTTCAGCAAATGAACTTTAACCGAGATCCGCACAGCCGATCTCGGCATTCTGTTTTAAGTGTGTAAGGTTGATATGCTAAAACTTAAAGTATGAGCATTTACTTTTCGAACATCGTACTACATATGAATAAAATTGGGAAACCTGAGTAAATGCTCACAAAAGCTTGAGTCACCTACAAACCATGCTCAGCAGAAAGTGAGTACATTTATATGTCACATAAACGACGAATTATGATCACTGGATGCAGCTTGAAGTGCAATTACAACCCTTATGGCAGCTTTGATGACCCTCCGAGGCTACAAGTGTCCATTTCTATGAAAAGTGCATGACCTTAGGCTTACCTATATTGGTATTGAGCTTTATCATTTTCAAAGTCAAAACGAAAAGTATATCCATTGAAACTTTTTTCCGGAGGAACTTCCAGCAGGAAATCCTGTGAGAATCCCAGGAGGAACTCCTACAAAAACTTCCCCAAGTAACACACTTGTCACAGAAAAGTCACGGCGGCGCAGGTTTTTGTTACGCAGAAGTCACTGAGGCTTACTTCTAACAAGAAAGTGTTTATTCAATCCCAGTCGGAATTCCTGAAGGGATTCCAGAGGGGACTATTGGAGGATTCCCAAGAGAAACCCCATTAGAAACTTCTGGAGGAATCTCTAGTGGAACTTCTGGAAGAATCTCAGGAGGAACTTCTGGAAGAATCCCTGGTGGTACTTCTGGAGGAATTCCAGGAGGTATCTCAGGAGGAATCCCAGGAGAAACTCCTGGGGGAATCCCAGGATGACCTCCTAGATGAATTTCAAGAGGAATTTCTGGAGGAATTCCAGGAAGAACTCCAGGAAAATGAGTAACTCTTGTGAAAATGTCAGAAAGAAGTCGTAGATGAATTCCAGAAGATATTTCTGGAGGAATCCTAGGGAGAGCTCCTGGAAAAATTCCAGAAGCAACTGCTGAGATGGAGCGGACCTGGTGTGATGGTTAGAACACTTGACTATTACACCGCGGACCTGGGATCGAATCCCACTCCCGACTAACTCGCAAAATGTGAGTTCTTTCTTTGGAAGGGAAGTAAAGCGTGGGTCCCGAGATGAACTAACCTAGGGCTAAAAATCTCGTTAATACAGATAAAAAAGCAACTGCTAGAGGAATCCCATAGCGCCTCATGGCAAATCCCAGAAGCAATCCCAGAGTAAATAGCTGCTGGAAGAATTCAATAGGCACAACTCCTGGAGGAGATCCCACGAACAACTTTTGGTATTGGATTTGGAGGAATCCGGATTTGAGAGAATGCTCAAACAGTTTACTTTGCTCAAGTCAGGTTAGCCTTGAGTAAATACTTATTTTTATTCATATCACTTGTATGAATTATAATAAATCTATGGAAGTAACCACCCATTGTTACATATAAAAAAGGCGTATGCGCCACAGTAGGTAATGCACATCCTGCAATCAGCTGTAATAGTGTATAATTGGAATTTTCTCTCACTCATAATTTTACTTCTTACTTTTTGTATCTTAGGAAACTTCTAGTGGATTTCAGTGAAGAACATCAGCTGAGCTCCCAGAAGAAGCGTCTGTATAATTTACAGAAGGTACTCTTGGAGAGCTCCCAGAAGCAACTTCTGGAGGATTTATAGAACAAACTCCTGGAGAATCCCCAGAAGGAACGCAGTAAGAAACTCTGGAGAAATAACAATCAAAGTTCCCCAGAAGAAACTTCTGCTGTGCGCTAATACCAAAAAGAACTTCTCTACAGGAATTCTACAAAGAACTCAGGGAGAAGTTTGTAGATGAGTTCCAGATGAATTCCCTTAAAAATATATATGTACCAGAAGATACTCTTTAAATGGTCGGCGTTAAGTCAGACCGGACCATCTGGTTTTCAATGATTTCGAGAAAATGTTCGGCAAGCACTTGAAATTTCAAATCTCTGACATTGTTTCCTGAAATACTGTCATACTTATATGTAATGACACTCTGCATCAAAATAACGTTAAAAAGTTCAGGTTTAACGAATTCCTCAGCATATCTTTACCTGTCCGAAAAGTTGCGTAGTCCACTCTGACTGAACGACGACCAAATAATCCCAGAAGGAACTTCTGATAAAATCGTAGAAAACTTTTGAAGGTATCCTAAACAAAAATTCTGGGGAACTTTAACGGGAACTCATGGAGATCGCATCAGATTGAGGGATTTCAGACAAAAAAATCTCCGAAGAACTTACGGAAGACAAGTTTTTTTTGTAATGAATTCCGATTCCTGGTTAAATTCCTTAAAGAATCCCCGAAGGAACCAAATAATAAATTTTAACCGAGATATCTGGGTTGATTCGGGAAGGAACTTTTTTTCAATTTTTATTTACGTGTATTTTAACTTAGGCTTATTCAACACTTAGACGAGAAGGAACTCCTGAAATCAACTCCAGGGAAAATCTTTCCTCGAACAAATCAGATCGTGTTCCAAGAGATAACTAAGCGGTACGAGATAATCTAAAGGAATTTCAAGATCCCAGAGTTTTGGGGAAATTCCAAATGATTGCATATAACATTTTCTTGAGGTTCTCTAAAAGTATCCCACAAGAAGCATCAATAGGAATCTGAGAAGGAATGCGAAGTTTTAGAAGATTCTCATGGAGGAATGCCTCCCGGGAGAGAGGAAACGCATGCTTCTTTGTTGAGACATCGAAATCACGTTTCGGGAGGTTGATCATTGCTGGAAGTGTGTCATTCTTGAAAAAAAAAACGATCCGGAAACTGAAACTCTTACTTACCTTACCGGTCAGACTAAGGCCTGAATGACCTCTGCTGTACAATGTACATAATATGCGACTGATAAAACGTTTTCATTCTTTTCGGTTTTTGTCCACTTTTTGTTTAACTTCTTGTAGTAAATCCCACATGCAAGGTAAACAAAAGTGCAAACAAACACATATAAGTATGAGTAATAGTTCAATTACTAAAATAGTTTACATCACATGAAACAAGGACTAAACAGCTGAAAAAATATGCAAACCTGATATTGCTCAACAGCACAATTGTGCTGGTTCGTCACAAAAGGGATATAAAAGACGTATACAGCACAGTAGTTTACAACACATCTTCGATCAACTGTAATAGTGCATAATTTAAACTTTCTCACGCATAATTGGTCGGCGTTCAGTCAAAGTGGACTACGCGATTTTTCGGGCAGGTAAAGATAAGCTGAGGAATTCGTTAAACCTGAACTTTTCGATGTTATTTTGATGCAAAAGTGTCAGTACATATAAGAATAATAGTATTTCTGAAAATAATGCCAGAAATTTCAAATTTCAAAAGCTTGCAGGACATTTTCTCGAAATCATTAAAAACAGATGGTCCGGTCTGACTTAACGCCGACCAATTATACTTCTTACTTTTTGTAGCTTAGAAAAAAATAACCAGTTTTTCCACTCACAGGTTTGTTTTATTTCAAAATATGGCAGGTTTTTTTTTATATAAAACTTCTGCAGGATTTCCACAAGGAACTTCTGAAGGGTTCCCTCTGGGAACTCCTTCAGGATTTTCAGGAGGAACTTCTGGTGAATTTCCTAATTTCAGTGAGGGACATCAGGAGGACTCAGAGAAAAAACTTCTGGATAATTTTCAGAGGGAACTCTTGGAGGATTCCCAAAAACAGCTCAGGCAGGATTCCTAGATTAAACTCCTGGAGAATGCCAAGAAGAAACTCTTGGTGGGAACGACATAAGAAACTCTGGATAAATTACAATCAAAGTACCATAGGGAACTTCTGCTGTGCACAAATACCAAAAAGAACTCCTACAGGAGTCCTACAAAAAACTCTGGGAGAAGTTTGTGCATGAGTCCCAGAAAAAAATCCTGGAAGAAACTCTTTAAATACTCCTAAAGGGGCTCCTGATAATATCGTAGAAAAACTTTTGGAGAAATCTCCCAAGATAAATTAGTCAAATAGACTTGAAGAAGTTCTTAAAACCATCATGAAACAAAAATAAAAGTATTAGGCTTTATGACGGTTCTGAACACCTCTAAAAAACTAATTGGCCATCAAAATGTCACTTGTGCTCTGACGATTATTTTGAGAATTCCTTCAGCAGTTCCTTGGGATATTCAAATGGCAATGTATGAGAAAAATTTATCGACAATTTCTCTGGAAATACGTATGGTAATCTATTTGGGATTTGCTTCGGAAATTTCCTTAAAAACAAGTTCTAAATCTGTTTTGAATCTCTCGAAAACTTCTTTCATTTTTTTCGGCGATTTGTTTTCGCTTTTCTTTAGAATTTCTGTCGATAGTGTATCTGGAAATGTTACGGCATTAACTTTGCAATTCCTTTAGCGATACTTTTTAGATAATTCCTCTGTAAAAATTCCTTAGGCAAGTCTGCTGTAAATTTCTTCAGTATCCTTTGAAATTTGTTCAGCAATTTCTTTGGAACTTTCTTCGGCAATTTCGTTGAGAATTCTTTTAGTGTGTCTATGAGATTTTATGGTACAAATGTTCCAAAAGGAGGATAACGTGCCTCTGGAGCCAGCTTTCTGAACGTGACGTAGCAAAAACTTTGTGAACCTGACGTAGCAAAAACCAAACGACATTGAGGGATTTTTAACCCGTTGGACGGATACAGGAGGAAAAAAAATCGAATGGCAGTTTTTTCTTCAATCAATTTTCTCCGTATGAGAACCATTCAAATCGTCTGGATGTCTGGATGTGGGTACCTTTCGATCATTTTTCCACCTATCCGAAGTTATTCCGGTGGTCCACTGGGTAAGAGCTCTGGCAAAAATGACTTCATCTTCCTTTTGTGGCGATAACGATACTTTTGGAATCCAATTGGGTCATGTATGTAACCGGTTTCAGACTTGACCCATTTGGGGTTCCTCTCCAGGGCCGTCAAATATATTTTTTGGTCAACTGTAACTATATGGATATCAAACCTTATTATTTTCTAACATCAGTTAGAAAACAGCCATTAGAAGTTATTCTGGGCATATTGGCCCCGGTAAGTCTGTTACGGTGATCATACTGTATACTCACGGCTTTACTACTGTGGTTATATAGGCCCTGAAAGTTGTTCATACGTTTTATGTTAGAGTTTCTTTTAAGGTTTCTGTAGGAATTATTCACAGGGTTTACGCAGGAATACCTTCTATAGGATGTCTCGGTATTGCTTATAGAGCTTATCGGAGGGTTTCTTCCAGAGACCCTAACAAAATTCGCACAAGGTTCCTTCAGCGATTCCTGTTGGTAGCGTTCCGGGAGAGCTTTACAACAGTTTGTCCCGGATATCTACAGGGATTTTTCCCAAGATTTTTTTTTATTTTTCTTGGGGGGATTTCTTCCATAGTTCTTTTCTCAAAGGTTGCTAAAGTTCTTCACGGAATTTCTCAAGGTCTACAACCAAGATTACTCTCCGAAGTTTTTCTGAGGTGTCCCCGTGAGTTTTTCTTTGGATTGCTTTCGAAGTTTCTAAAAATAGTTCTTCTCGGAGTTCCTCATGAGATTTCAACAAGAGTCCTTCCAATTTTTATCCGAGATTTTTACTTGAAATTTTGTGGGCTAGGCCGGTATTCGAAAAAAAAATCCTTGATAATCATGGAAAGTTACTTAGAGAGAATCTCAGCAAGGAACACCCAAAGAAATCACGAAAGATTTTTCGGTAGGAATTTTGGGAGAAGCACTAGAAGTAATCCCAGGAAAATTTTTAAAAGAAACAGACATAATTCTCGGAAACAACTGCTCAGAAAAGCCTGGAAAAACTTCTTAAAGAATTCGAGAGAAATACTAACAATGACTCCAGTAGAAATCCCAAAACGAACTCTGTATGAAACCCTGGAAGAATCCTTGTGAGAAACACCAACATAAGTCCTGAAAAACTCTGAGGGACATACCGTGAACAATACTAGAAAGAGTCTTCTAAGAGACGTTTCGGGAGAAACTGTCTCAGGTCGTATTTCGAGAGAAACTCTTGACAAAAGCTTACAATACTTCTTTGAAGATATTAAGGAAGGAACTCTTGCAGAAAACCCGTGAAACACTCATGCAGAAATTCTGGCAGGAAATTTATTAGAAATCCCAGGATTATCTCCTATGGAAACCTTTGGGAAAAATCCTTGAATTTTGTGGAAGGAATTGCGACAAGTAATTCAAGAGATGTCCCGGAAGAAATAGTCAAAACTCAGAGACAAGATCAGAAAAATATCCTCTGAAAAATTTCTGCAAAAACCCCAGGCTAAGCCGTTACAAAAACCACGTTTTTTTTTTTTTGAAATCAATTAATCAATGTAGAACTGTGGGAAAAGTCTCGCGATGGGCTACAATGTAGGGATCATGAGGGACAATAAATAGAGGATAAGATTAATGAAATCCTGTTCAAGAAACTTCGACATAAACAAATGCATCAACGATTAGAGATGTGAATTGTGAAGACCGTCGTTGTAGAGAAAGTTGAATCATAGTAGGCGTCTAATTAGGATTCGAATGTGAACGTCAGTTTGTTGTTGGTTAGCTTTCGCGATAATAAACGTGTTTTAAAGAAATATGTGACGTGTTTTGAATTGAAATCAAAATAGTTCACGAAAATGATTCAAGAATATTTCGATCACTACATATATCTCTGGGAGGAATCCTGGAAATAAATCCTGCAAGATCCCTATAGAAAACTTCAGTCGAAATCGGTCGGAATTCAGGAATCCTGGAATATTTTCAAGAATAAATCTCGGGGAGAATTGCTGGGAACTTGGAACAATATCTCGGGAATATCTCTTACAGAAATCTTGAAAGGATCGCAGCAAAAAATCCCGGAAACAACCACCAAGAAAAGCCTGGAAAAGTTTCTGAAAGAATTTGATAGAAGTACTAACAATAAGTACAGCAGAATTCCCAAAACGAACTCGAAATGAAACCTTGGAAGAATTATTATGGGAAAATTCAAAACAATAACAAACAATAGTTGTGTTGCGTTGCGTTGTGTGGTAGCGGAGTAATTCGTAGATTGCATACTGAAAGTTGTCATGTTAAAACTTTAATACTCCTATCACAGACAAACAGACGTATCACTTGGAACAAATTGCGATAAAAATCATCGTCACGAAAACACAATCGCCCAATGCTAACCGGGCTGTGTTACGCAACGTCAACGTCAAACAGGAGCAAAAACGATGCGAGCGCCGTGACCGAGTGATTTGCGAACTACAAAATATTTGAACTAACCGTTAAAAAGGGTAACGATGAGAAGTGAGTAGAGTGAGACGTCTGTTTGTCTGTGCTCCTATTCTTATTGCCTATGGAATGATATTTGGAAACAGCTATCCAATCAGAGATTGAATCAAAAAAGACGTGATAACATTCATTGCCGGCCACGTCCATCGTCTCCGTTGAGGAAAGGAAACAATGTGATGATATGACACCTTATGACAGGCCAGCGACTCACCGGCGCCCTATCAAAGAGTTTTGGAATGGGTTGTTTAGGGAATCACTGAAAGCGAGTGATGCGACAAGATTCAGATTGTGTAAGTGCAATTGGGTAGATCAGGGGTTTTCAGGCATTTCGGCTCGCGGTGCACTTTTTGGAAATAAATTGCTCCACGGTGCACATGTTCATTATTGTTTCAAATTTTCAAATTCGTCAAAAAAACTGTCGTTGTTTTCATAGCAATTCCAAGGGGCGTATGTACTCGTCATTATTATTTTTTTTCACCACTGTCTTACGTTTTTTCCTCACTATGGGAGTGTCTATGTCTATGATGTGACATAGTTATTCGACTCGGAATATTTCTTGCTCAGAATGTTTTTGGAAAATTTCAGACAAGATCTTTATAAATAAATGCTGAATGAAATCTTGAGCCGAATTAGTGCTATTTTGTTTTCAAGAACCTCGGTTAAGTCCTTCGAAAACTACTGTATTATTTCTGGTGTGGTTTTTAATAGACGTTTTTCCAAGACTTTTACTAAATTTCTTAAAAATTTCTAGCAAGAGACTTGGAAGGTTTATTTTCAGAAACTTGGCATATACATATTGACAATATTTTTGATAAATTCTTTCCAGGCACTCTTGTCAATTCGAAAGGAAATTTCTATGAAAATTATAAGCACGTTAACAGTAGAATTCCTGGTTAACTGATTTCGATTGATTCCTTCTCTGGTATCAAACAAAGTCACAGAAATATTAGTAAGATATCTTCTGAGAATTGTTTAGCATAATAATTAAAAATACATTTGAAATGCCTTCCATTATACGAGTTCTTGGAAAAATATAACATTCATTAGGAAAGTTTTGACAGACTTGTTTCATGATTCTTCGCGAATATCTGAAACGGTGTTTGCTGGATTCAAGGTTGACACGCCGGCTGGAAAAAATTGAAATTTTGCTCTCAATCCCTTGGAGCGCCTTCCAATAATTCAGTTGTTCTAATTAACTCGAATAATTTTTCATGAAATGTGTAATGAATATAAATTTAAATACGCAAGACTTTCCTGAAGTGCTGCGGTGCACTTGTCATTGCTTCGCGGTGCACCAAGTGCACCGCGGTGCACGATCTGAAAACCGCTGGGGTAGATCATGTAGATGTATTGGTGTGAGTGTAAGTGTTTTGTATATTTATGGCTAGTTTTCACTTCGTACGTACTGTGTAAAAAGATAGGACAAGTAATGGTCAAGTAAAGATTCCGCTTCAAAATTACTTGTGCAGTTCGCAGATGGCAAGTAAGGAAAAAAGTGTAACTTTCGTAACGCCTCCCGTGCGAATCAAATGGAGCTGTCACTTTTCCTTGCGGAAAAATTGTCCGCGCTATTATTCCATAAGGAAAAGTAACGTTTCTCCCCATACTAGATCAGTTGTCAAAATTACTTGCGGAAAAAGGTGGAATTTTACTTGAGCGCTCTACTTGACAACACGAAACTTAGCTTTACACACAAACATTGGGAGTGACGTAGCTAAAAGATTTTGTCACTCCATGGGCCTTTTTGCTTCAGGGATGGGGCACAGGCACTTACGCTGGGTCCAGGCCAACAAGTCTAGGCTTAAGCGCCATTGATCGCTCTTATGAGAAAATCCAACAATAGTCCTGAAAAACTCTGAGGGACATATCTGGAACAACACTAGAAGGAATCTTCTAAAAAAACTTCCGGGAAAAACTCCAAGGGATGTCGCAGGTCTTACTTCAGAGAAATCCCGGTAGAATCTCTTGACAAAAGTTTACAATACTTCTTTGAAAAAATTAAGGATGGAAATCTTGCAGAAAACCCGTGAAAAATTCCAGCAAAATATTTATTTGAAATCCCAGGAATATCTCCTATGGAAACTCTGAGAATAATCCGGAAGGAAATGCGACAAGTAATCCAAGAGAAATCCCGAGTAAAATATCCTCTGAAAAAACAGCGATGGACTATACCTATCTCTGGAAGAAACTCTGGAAATAAATCGTGCAAGATCATCTAAGACGAATGCCGTGAAAAATATACTGAAGAAATGTTGTGAGAAATCTTGAAAGGCATTTCAAGAGGTATCTCTAGAAGACTTCCAGGAAGAATGCCTGACGAAATTTCAGGGATTTTTTTTATCTGCATTAACGAGATTTTTAGCCCTATTCAGGAAAAATCCTTGTAGAGGAATTTCTGGATAAATATCACTCCTAGATTCATCTCTCCGGAATCATCGGCTTGCCATAAATGACTGATTGACTTGGAAGTCCCACTGTTGTAGCTATCCGTTAAAATATTTGGAGAAATCTGTAACTTCTACGTGGAACCACATATGTTTCCAGTAGGAGTCGTCATTATTACGCGGAATATATTTGTTTTGACAGTTCGGAATTGAACGCGTGTTCAGAAGAATTAAATTTATGTTTATGTTTATCTGTATTAACGAGATTTTTAGCCTAGGCTAGTTCATCTCGGGACCCACGCTTTACTTCCCTTCCGAAGGAAGAACTCACATTTTGTGAGTTTGTCGCAAGTAAATTTAAAATATATCAATACATTAATATCCATACCAACCATGTAGTAAATTCAGTGAACTTTACTTCTGAGTTTGTTCTGAGTAGATACTAGAGTATGTTCATTATATTTTATTAACACGATTCATTTGTACACTGAATGAACTAAGGAAATTTCGGGATTTCATCCCGTATATCAGCCTTACTGTTGATTCAGATCGTTGGGGTCTTCTTCACCTCATCCAGTGTTGGTGGTTCCGCTTGATCGTCATCAACTACTATGCTCGTCCTGTTCCTGGGTGTATCTTCATTGTTACCATTCAACGAATTTTCAAAATTCTTATTCCACCTGATTGACACCATTGTTTTGTCTGTCGGCAAATTTCCTTGCCGAGTATTGCACAACTGACGCAGTTTTGTCCTGTTCACCATTGCCAATTGCTTAAAACATCTGCATATTGTTCCGAGCTTCGGAAGTCACAATAGATCTAAAATCTGGTCGCAGTGACAAACCCGAACAGGAATAAAAAAATCGTTCCGATCCATGCTTTCGTTCACTACAATCAACACGCTCTTTTAGTGCTACCGCCTTTTTACTTTTTTTTTACTGTGGTGAAAATAAATATTCTTTGGAATTTTAGAACTATGTCTATAAAGGAATCCATAGAAATCTGCCGTACAGAATTTCGACAGAAACTTGTGGAGAACTTCACGAAGAGATATTTTAAGGAAGCCCTGGAGAACTGCTTAAAAAACGTCGGAGGAGTTTCTGAAATAAATATTGGTAGACTTTAAGACCGAATCGCTGTAGTAATTTCTGAAGAAAAATGTTGGAAGAATTTCAAATTTTAAGTTTCAGTGAAGGGGTTTGGAGAGCTTTTAAGGGGGGTTTCAGGGATGATTCAGAGTTGTTTCAAGGTGTATCAAGGTTTTTCTGGGGCTTTCTGGGGAGTCCCGAAGGGATTTGAGAGGGTTTCAGCGGATTTTGAGAGGGTTTTCAAGAAGATGGAAAGGGGTTTCAGGTCATATCAGGAATATACCTGAACCTCATGGAACGCTTTTGGAACCCATAAAACATCCGGGAAACCCTCTGGAACGCCCCCGAAACAGCTTAGGATCCCTTGAAACATCCTAGGACCACCCCAGGAACGCCTTCGAAACACCATGGCACGCCCCTGAAACCCATTGAAACTTCCTGGAACGCCCCTGAAACCCCATGTAACGCCCATGAAACACCCTGAGACCCCCTGGAACGCGCCTGAAACCCCCTGATGCTCCCGAAACCCCTTAGAACGATCCCCTAGAGTGCCATGGGACGCCCTTGGCACACTAGGAAACACCTTTACAACGCCCCCGATACCCTGTTAAAACCCAAGGACACCCCTTTAACCATTGGAACCCTCCTGGAAGGCATTTGGGATGCCTTAACTCTCTTCGAAAACCCCATGAATGCTCCTGAAGTGCCCTGAGTTCCCCTGGAACGCATCTGAAACACTCTGAACCAACCCTGGAATAACCTTGCAACGTCCCTGAAAAGCCCCTGAAATACCTTGAAATGCCAAAAAGAATACTTTGGACGAATTTCAAATTTTAAGTTTCAGTGAAGTTTTAGCAGAATTTCGGAGGGGTTCGCGGGGGTTCCTTGGAGCTTCTAAGGGAGGTTTCAGCGACGACTCAGAGTTGTTTCAAGGCGTATCAAGGCTTTTCAGGGGATTTAAGAAGCGTCCCGAAGGGATTTTTGGGGCATTCAAGGAGATGCAAGGGGTTTCCGGTCATATCAGGAATATACCTCATGGAACACCGTTGGAACCCCATAAAATTTTTGGGAAAACCTTTGGAACGCCCCCAAAATACCTTGGGATCCGTTGGAACACCTCTGGACAACTCCAGAAACGCCTTCAAAACACCATGGCGCGCCCCTGAAACCCATTGAAACTTCCTGGAACACCCTGAAACCCCATGGAACGCCCATGAAACACCCTGAGATCCTCTGGAACGCACCTGAAACCCCTGAAGTGCTCCTGAAACCCCCTGAAGCCCTATGGAGCGCTCCCGAAACCCCTTGAAACGACCCCCTAAAGTGCCATGGAACGCCCTTGGAACACTAGAAAACACTCTTACAACGCTTCCTATATCATATTAAAACCCCAGGAACACTTCTGAAATTCCTTAAATTCCCTTGGAATGTCTTAGAACTCCCTGAGACCGCCTGGAACGCCTCTGAAACCCCTTTAAACCGTTGGAACACTCCTAAAAGGCATCTGGGATCCCTTAACCTTCCTCGTAAACCCCTGTAAGGCTCCTGGAACCCCCTGGAACGCATCTGATACACTCTGGAACACCCCTGGAACTCCCTCTTATTCTTGATACCCTGGAAAGCCCAGGAAATTCCTTGAATTGCAAAAAAAAACTGACTGCCGAAGCTCCGAACCTTCTAAACCACTTATCGTTCTGGTTGCTGTCGAAGATAATGAAGTTGGTGTTCCTTATGCAGAATAGATAAATACCATATGTAAGATATTGGTTAAAACTTTTTTTATTTAAATTGATTATAAAAAAATTGGCTTCTGGTATGGATTTCTCTAAGAGCTCCACTTAAGATTTCTCAAAAAAAAAAGTTATAGGATTCCTGCTTTCGAGACTTCTTACTACTGAGATTTCTTCTGGTGTTCTTCCTAAGGTTCTTCCAGGAGTTCTTCAGGATTTCCTCCAGGAGTTTTCACGGACATCCCTTCAGGAATTGGAACCGCAATTCTTTAGGATTTCTCCATTTGTTGACTCTAAGATTCTTCCAGAACTTTCTTCCGGAGTTTCTTCAGGTATCCCTTTCGGTATTTAGTTAAATATTCAGTTCGAGATTCCCCCAGAAGTTCCTTCCGGGATTATTTCAGGAATTCCACCCAAAACCGATCCAGGAGTACCATCCAATAATTGTCCAGGTATTCATTCATTAGATTCATCCATGAGTTCCTCCAGTGATTCCTTCTGAGATAAATCCAGTACTTCCTTCTGGGATTCATCCTTTTGAGAATTAGTTCTTTCGAGATTCCATTCGGAGTCCCTTCTACGATTCCTGCAGGGTATTCTCCTTAAATAGTTTAACCAGGAACTCCTTCTGGAATTTCTTCCGGAACGCGTTTGGATAATTCTTTCCGAGTTTTCTCCAATAATTCATTCTGAGATTTCCCCAGAATTCCCCGTGTTTTCCCCCAGAAATTCATCCAGGATTGCTCCAGGAGTTCTTCCTGGGTCTCCTATAGGAGTTCCTTCAGAGATTGTTCCAGGAGTTTATTTAGAATTTGTTCAGAAGTCCCGGCTGGCTATTTTCCAGGAGTTCTCTTCAGGATTACTGCAGGAACTCCTTACGGAATTTCTTCAGAGATTCCTTCTAGGATATCTGTAGGAACTCCTTTTGTAATTCCTTCAGGAGTTCCTTATGATATTCCTCTATACAGACACGAATGCCACGTAAATGGTAAAGTGTCCTTAATAAATATTAATAATAATAATATTCCTCTATAACTTCTTCCAGGGATTCCTTTACAAGTTTCTTATGAGATTCCTCCTGTTTGTTAAGGAATATCTTCAATTTTTTTTCATTTTTTTCTTGGGAAGAAACTATCCGAAGAACTCCTGTAAGAATTGCCTACAGAGCTGCAGGAGATGTTGTTGGAGTTATTCATGAGAGAATTCCAGATGGAAGTCTTAGAATACTTTCATAAGGACGTGGAGCGGACCTGAAGGATTTCCATTAGAAGCATCTGAGAGAAGTCACGAGTAAACTTCTGGAGCTCTGGAATTCCTCCAAAAGTTCATTCTAGAATTCTCTCAGATGCTTCTCATGGAAATCCTCCAGAAGTTTTTTACATCTGGAATTCTCTCATGAATAACTAGAGATCTTCAAGAATTCTATAAGGAACACCTTCAGGAATCCCAAAAGGAGGCAATGAAGAAATCTTGGAAGAAGATGCTGGAGGGTTACCGGAGGACGTTCCTAGAAGAGCCCCAGAAGAAGTACCTGACGGAATCCAGCAAGAAGCTCTTTGAGAATCCCGGTAGGATTTCGTGGATTTCTAGAAAGACGTCTCAGAGGTAACTCCTGGAGGAATTTTTAATTGAATTCTTGGGGGATTCCTGAAAGAATCGTGGACGGAATTGCTGAAGAAAGAACCTCTCGAAAAATTCCGGAAGATATCCCGAGTAATAATGATTCAATAGCAAATTGTTCCAATAATTTTGAAAATGCTAAAAAACTCTTCAAGAACTTCAATTATTTTCATACAACTAATGACAACCATGACAAAGAAATCTCTCAGTGCGCTCTGTGGAGATGCAACGTCATAAAGAAGAGCTGAACTAAAAATAATTACTCGATCTGACCGAAAAAAATCGATGTCTCCTTAATATTTTACTGAGAATTTATATGTACTCCCATTTACCAACTCTGCAATCAATGTCATCAAGTTTAATGGAGCCGTCGTCAATTTTGCGCCGGTTTTTTTTAACTAGTAGGCCACGACACTCCCCCTTCATGCTCGCTGCCACTTACCAAGCATAATCGCGTAACGAAATTAATAAATATCATTGTCTTCGTTCGTAGTCCTCCGTCACGGACCAACTAGACCACCCGTCTGGTTCCTCCGACCTGCTCGATCCAGCTTCCACTCCGAACTCCCATGTGATTAATTTAATTAATTTAAAGTGCAATATAATTACTCAATAATTTACTGCAATAATCATCGACTGACACCCGGGTCCGACTTGAAATGTAAGACTTGATTTTGAGATCCAAGCAAGCTATAGGGACAGACCCGTTTCCGAGTCCTTGGTTTTTCTTTACCATGCTAGGTGACAGCTTGAGAGCCCTTCGCGCACACACACAGTAGGCTTTGGCTATGGCTCTGGTTTGCGATTGACTTGTTTGTTTTTATAGCAACGCCGTGGCAATCGAATAATTTATTCTCCGTCGCGCAGAAAACCAGAACTTTCGCCTGCCTGCCTGGCCTGCTTGGATTGTTGTTCAAGGCTTTCCCGCACTTCTTCACACGCACAACACTCACTTATGACAGTTTCCGAATGTGATGCAATTTATTACATACGCTCAGCTACCCCGATGGTGCATAAAACTGGAAATTCTGCTCCCTGAATCCCGTGGTCGGTCGTATGTCTTTTCTTTCTTATCGTCTCTTTATTCGGTCGTCTCACTTCTCAACCCCGGGAGAATTCGATAATATTTACGAAATCGACACCATAACTCATCGGGTTTGGTTGGTTGGTCAGCAGGTCAGGTTGGTTCGCTGGTCCTCCTGGTCCAGCGACACCACCTGAGAAAAGGCTCTTGATTATCATATAAAGTGCGCGGAAAAATTCGCTTCATTATAACGGTTATCCATCCATGGCCAGCCAGTCGGGAATGGTTCGAGGGGTCCAACAATGCACAGTGTAAAAATTCAAGCAAAAAAACAGACGCAATTCAGTTTCGGTCGATAAGCAAACGACATATACCCATTCCTAAAAAAAAAAACTCCGGGGAATCGAATGGTGCCAACCCCTTTCCAGAAAAGCATCGCCAAGTGTCTCATTTTCGCCATTTTCCCCTAAATTTGTCAGAAATATTTTAATATATCAAACTTAAACCCAAAAAAGTTGGGAGAAACTCTGAATATTTCAAAAAACTTCATGTACCAATGTTAGACAACTTGGTTTAGTAAATGTTTTTCACTTTTGATCACAATAAGTGTCTCATTTTGTCCAATATCCCCTGTGAAATGATAATATTTGAGAATTTTGTATGAATTTGAACAAAATATCATGCAAAGTCGTCAAAAAATCATGCTAGTGCATGGAGAAACGCCAAACGGATTGTGACTTGTCCATCACATTCAGAGATGATGTCCCACTTTGTCCAATATCCCCTATAAATATGGAATTTCGAATGAATTACAACAAAATACCATGCAAAGCCATTCAAAAGTTGTGATACTGAATGGTGAAACCCTGAATAGATCATCTCTTGTCCATCGCATTCAGTGATGTTATCTCATTTTGTCCAATATCCCCTATAAATTAAGAATATTCAAGAATATCAGATGAATTTCAATAAAAAAAACATGCAAAGTCGTTCTAAGGTCTGGTATTTTTTGTATTTGTAATTGGTAGGGGAAAAAGGAGAGAATGAGACATAATTTCTGAATATAATAAATAAGAGGTAATCTGTTTGGGGTTTTACTATTAAGTAGTACGACTATTGATCGATTTTGCACGGTTTTTTGATGAAAGTCATCTGAAATTCTCAAATATTCTTAATTTATAGGGGATATTAGATAACAAGAGACAACATCATTGAATGTGATGGACAAGAGACGAGCTGTTTTGGATTTCTCCAATGCAGTATCAGGACTTTTGAACGACTTTGCATGGTTTTTTATTGAAATTCATCTGAAATTCTTAAATACTCTTTATTTATAGGGGATACAAAATGGGACATCATCACTGAATGTGATAGACAATACACGATTCGTTTGGGGTTTTACCATGCAGTAGCATGACTTTTGAACGATTTTGCATGGTTTTTTGTTCAAAATCATCCGAACTTCTCAAATATTTTCATTTTATAGGGGATATTGGACAAAATGAGACACTTATTGTGATCAAAAATGAAAAACATTTGCTAAACCATGTTGTCTGCCACCGTTTTTGGATTTAAGTTTGATATGTTCTAGAATTTTTGATAAATTTAGGGGAAAATGGCCCAAATGAGACACTGGGCGACGTTTTTCTGGAAAGAGGTTGGCACCATTCGATTCCCCGGAGTTTTTTTTTGCTTAGGAATGGGTATCTGTCGACTGGAACTGGATCTGCAACTGGAACTGAATTGCGTCCGTTTTTTCGCTCGAATTTGTACACTGTGGCAATGGCTTGTTATTGAGTTGTTGGAAATTGAAAAACATGCTTTTTGTACATATTTCACTAGCTGTTAAAATGTTAGGTTCATATTTTGAGGTTGAAATATTAAAAACGCCTTTGATTTCAAGGACTGGCAATTTATTTCATCTGAATGACAGTTTGTCCATCAAGGTGTATAGAAGGAAGGTAGATTAATACTTTATAAATGCATAAGATTTTGATGTGATTTTTGTCTTTCAAACAACCAAAACAAGGTTAACCCATTGCCTGCTATCTGGTTATTGCTAGTACAGAATTTTAGAAATTTTCTGTTTTTCATGCGGATGACCTACCTTGCTCTTTTAATCACCTTGTTCGTACAGCGATGAAGTTTAAAAGTTTGACAAACGATAAAAAGCAGATTTCAGCTTATTTCAAACGTATTTTCGACGTTGTTTGAAAAAAAAATAAACAAACTGGAGTTCGTTGCACTCATCGCCATCGGCCAACCCCTCGCCTCGCAAGAATGACCCATCCACCGAGGTGACTAAAGGCATATTTATCAAATGCCCTGCGCCCCATTTTGCGCACTCATCATAAATTTATTATTATCATTACATCGAAACATTTTTTTTTCGGGGGCCTCTCGCTGTTTTCTCGCGGGCAACGACTTTTTTGTTTTTTTTTTGGTCGTCGTTTTCCCATGTTTACTTTGGTTGGTCCAGTGCCAATCGGACGCAACTTTACCACAGAACCAGAGCCTGCTTCGATCGATTGTGATTGTTTCCCTTTCGCTAGAACGACGCTTGCAGTTGCAGCAGGGTTGTGTGCGAGTAACTTTTGGTTTCTTATCTTTCGTTTCTCGATTGAGCCTATATATATAAACATGTTTAGTCAATTTCAGAAGAAAATATGAAGACATCCGACAAGAGTTCCTCCAACAATCCAGAATGCCTTCCGGAGTTCCCTTCCATAAACTACTTCAGGAATACCTTCAAGAATTCCACTAAATATCTCTCTAGGAATTTCTCCAGATATTCATTTAAAAATCCTTTCAGGAATTCTTCAAAGAATTCCTACAGGAATTTCTGCAAGTATTTCTTGTAGAAATATCTGGAGAAAATCCTGGAGGAATTCCTGGAGTAGTTTTTGGAGAAATTCATGCAGTTATTTGTGAAAGAGTTTTAAAAGAATATCGTATGTGTATTCTTGAAGGAATTCCTGAAGGATTTACTTGAGGAATTCCTGGAGGAACTTCTTCATTATTTTTTTTTTATTTTCTGAACTAATTCCAGGAGCAATTCCCGGAATATTCCTTTTAGAAATTCCTGGAGTACTTCCTGGAAGAAATTCTGGAGGAGTTCCTGGAGAAACTTCTCGAGAAATTTGTGGATAATTTTTTGGAGTATTTCCTGGAGGAATTCCTGGAGTATTTCCCGGAACAATTCCAAGAGTAATTTCAAGGAATTCCCAAAGGAATTATTGGAGTACTTGCTGGACGAATTTCTGTAATACATCCTGGAGTATATCCTGGAGGAATTCCTGGACGGATTCGTGGAGAAATTCTTAGCAGAAGTTTAGGAGGAATAAATGGAGAAATTCTTAAAAAAAAATGCGGGAGGTATTTTTGGAGAAATTCTTGGAGGAAATTCCTCATGGGTTTCTTGGAGGAATTCTGGTAAGAAGTCTCGGAGCAGTTCCTGGAGAATTACCTAAAGGAACTTCCTGGTGGAATTCCAAGGAGAATTTATTAATAAGTTCCTGAAAGAGTTCCTGGAAGGATTCCTGAAGGAGTTCCTGGAGAAATTTCAGGAGGAATTTTTGGCGTAATTCCTTAACAATTTTCGGAGGAATTTCTGAGCAAATCCCTGAAGGAATTCTCGGACGAATTCTTAGAGTAAAACCCAGAAGTGTTTTCTTGAGAAATTACCAAAGGTTTCCTGGAGGACCCTGGGGTATTCATGGAGAAATTTCTGGAGGTATTCTAGAAAAAAAAATCCTAAAATATCCCTGGAGGAATTCCTGGAAGAATTCTTCGAGGAAATCCTGAAGAAGTTCCTGGAGGATTTCCTGAAGTAATTTCTGTTGGAATTCCTTGGAAAAATTCTTCACGAATTCCTGGAGGAATTTCTGAAGAAATGTCTGAAAGTTATCTCGGATGAATCCCTGGAGTAAGTTTTGGAAGAATTTCTGGACGATTTTCTGCAGGTTTCTGGAGAAATTCTTTGAGGAATTTCTGGAGAAATTCTTTGTGGAATTTCTGAAGAAATTTCTTGAGAGCTTCTTGGAAAAATTCATAGAGGATTCTTTGGAGAAATACCTGTAATAACTCTTGCAGGAATTCCTGGAGGAATGCTTGGAGAATTTCTTTGCAGAAGTCTATGAGGAATTCCTGGAGAAATTCTTGGAGAAATACCTAGCGGGATTCATTGAGGAACTCTTGGCAGATTTTTTAGAGTAATATCCGGAGAGATTCTTGAAGAAATTCCTTTTGGAATTCTTGAAAAAAAAAAAAAATCCAGGAGGGTTTTTTGTAGGGGTTACTGGTAGAATTCTTTGAGGAACTCCTGGGAGAATTTTCGAGAAATTTCTTTGAAATATTCCTTGAGGAACTCTTCCAGGAATTATTAGCAGAAATTCTTAGAGGAATACCTGGAAAGATTCTTTGAGAAATTCGTGGTGAAAATCTTGGAGGAACTCCTGAAGGATTTTTTGGAGGATCTACACCGATAAAGTAAAGAGATACAAGAGTAGTGCTCGTGGAACTTGAAAGACTTAATTCCAGAATAGTTTGGATGATCTAGATCACCAAGTGAATGTTGCACAGTTATCAGAATTGCACTCCGAGGCTCTAAGAGTAGCGTACATTATATTCTGCGAGCATTAGCTACAATAAAAGTATCCTAAGATTTACAGATTTTGCGACCCATGCTTCAAAATACATTGGGTCCATCTGCATGCCACTGGATACCCAAATAGTAATACATAGAGATTATCGTAATATTATGAGGTGCAATAGATACAATCGTGAAAGAATTATGCGGATAGAGTGAACAGAAACAAGAGTAGAGCCTGTAGACCTTGAAGGTCCTATATAGTCCAGTATAGACTACATTCCACGAATATGTTTTACAATTTAAGCATTATACAGTATGAAGATATCGTAACTAAAACTTCAAAGTGTTTTGGAGGGCATTTGTATTTCACAGAATGTCCAACAATGACAACAACGAGTTGCTCGTAGCATTGCGAGGTCCAATGGGCATCAACGTGACTAAATTTCTTGAACAGTGTGAAAACAAATGATGGTAGATGTTGTAGATCTTAAGAAAATGAACTCCAGAGTAGTTTGGATGGCCTAGATCACCCAATTCATGGACCATGAATTTTCTAGGAGTGCTTCGAGGCATTCTGAGTACCGTAGACTATGTTCTGTGATGATTCATCGTATATAAAATTTGGTATAGGATGTTGGATTTGTGACACAAACTTTTGGAGTACTTTGGAGGCCTTAGAATGGCTCTGGGATCAAAACTTCAACAAACTATGATGGGGAGAAATACATTGCATGTCAAGGATCAGTGAAAACTATTGATGATTAGCAAAACGATAAAATTTGAGCGAAAACATGTAGAATTATTAAAAAATACAAAAAATTTTCGACTATTTTCGACTACCAGCAAAAAGTATTGGTTAAAAGATTTGAATTTTTGAAACTGAATTTTTTTTTATCTGTATTAACGAGATTTTTAGCCCTAGGCTAGTTCATCTCGGGACCCACGCTTTACTTCCCTTCCGAAGGAAGAACTCACATTTTGTGAGTTTGTCGGGAGTGGGATTCGATCCCAGGTCCTCGACGTGATAATCAAGTGTTCTAACCATCACACCAGGTCCGCTCCACTTGAAACTGAATTGATTGAACACGATGATACTTCTGGAAGAGAATGGAGCTTTTCTTCCTTAACTATCTTTATAATTTTAGTGTGTCATTCCATTCTTGTTAAGATGACTACCCGCTACCAGCCCTGCAATCGCCGTCAATGACAGCCAGCGGTGCATAAAAAGAAGCCACAGAAATTAAAGGACAATCAGTTTTTCACCCGACGCTGACTGGTAGTACGTTCGACCTCAGAACAAGACAGCCTCTGATTCCGGGTGAAAGTATGCTGAATATCTGGACGACCTAGCAGAGCAAGGTTGTCGAAGTTCATTTATGTGCAATTTTACCAGCGCACGGCTCGTTCATCACCATGAGATTTTTCAACTCATGATGGTGAGGTCGACGACAACGACGACAGTTTGAAAGAAATCTCTGTACTCCGTGTTGACAGCCATGTAAAGGCTTCCCGAAACTGAATGAAGACAACCATTAATCAATTGCTGGGATGGAAGCTGTGAGTGAATGGACCACGGCAAGAGTTGACTAGGCGCACTTTGAAGAACCAGGTATTCTGTGTTTGATCCGTAATCCGATCGCCGCTTGGAGTTGCGTGAAGTTGATCGAAAGGTGGCAATTAAGGTCATTTCATTGGGTTAATTAAGGTGTATGGAAAAGGCTTGTTGAATGTCTCTTGAGAGGTCACACACGCGCGAGGTTTGGATATTGCGCTTCGGGATATTAATGTGACATTGAAGATTTAGGTTATTCATGGGAAAATGAAATTGCGACGTTTGATGGTCTATACATTTGAAAAGAGAGATGATGGTAGAGAGAACTTTTTAAGTGATCCTGGTTGGTCTAACTTTATGTTGTAGTTCTACGTCAAAAATTACCTTGCCTACTTCGGTCACAGATGCATACATAAGACGCATGCTTCTGCTTACCCCGGTATGCAAGCATCTGTATGAGAATCACCATTATGAGCGATCGCCTGCGCAGACTTGGCAACATTGTTGCCAACTGTCACACATTGTTAATAGTTGACAGCCACTGGCAAAAGCAATTAATGTTCCACCAGCCCAGCAGCCGAAGCCTAAGGGCCTGTCTCATCATCGTTCAGGCTAGTAGCCACAGTGGATAAATTACTTCAAATCCATCTTCGTCAAGTGTCACGTGAACTGCTGAGTACCTAGCTTCCCGTTTTTTGCTGTAATCTGTCGATGCAGGATGAGCCACGATACGAGTAAACAATGTAACGTAGTTGTTGTTGCTACAGCATTTTCTGTTGCACATTTGTTTCAGTGTTTGGTTTGTCTTGAACATCTGGCCGATTTGTAAAACTACTAAACCGCCTACTTCGGAGTAATCCGATCCGTAATAAAGCAACTCAATTAATATTACTTTGCTGGCCTTTCTGGATGTTGATGTTATTGTTGTTGAGTGGCGGTACTTTGAGAGGTGTTTTGCGAGAGACATGCAAATTAGACGGAAATCGACCAGCCGAACGGACCGGACCGCGTTAACACTAACGCGATCAAACATTGCCCGCAATGCCTGCAGAGTACACTCGTTTACATTATTGGCTCAGTGAAGACTGAACTGGGTCGAGGGTGGACCCAGTTTGTGATGCAAAGGCACCAGTTGAGGAGGCATTCCTTTTTTCTAACTTATTATTTATTCACGGCATCTAGGATTAGGTATACACCATCGCTTTTGCGTGGCTTCGGACTTTCTAGATTGTTATTTCCGTTCGTTCGGGAATTCCTCCAGGAGTTTCTTTGAAAATATTGAATAATACATCTGCTAGGTTTGGTAGTCCAATACTGAATGACATTTATTATCATGATCTAATCCTAAGCATACTATGATTCTATGGTTACTACTCTATCATCCCCCCTTAACCTAGAATCCCGAGGGCCTTCCGTCCATCTTGAAAGTTCTTGATAGTTAATGCCTTAGTGCAGGCCCATGCACAGAAGTGGCGTCAAGGGAGGGGTTTTTCCCAATTTCGGCAAAAGGCAGAGGGGAACCTAGTGTATGAAGCGTCGGTAATGGGAGGGGTTTAACACCTAACACCTAACACCTAAAAATGGCTCACGGCATTGACAGCAAAGCTAATGTCCGGCCGAGTTCCTTGTGCCAAATATTGTAGACCGCTGACCAGCTCCCGGAAGGGAACTTTCTCCATCTGTTTCCGCTCCTCTGCTGAATTTGGACTCATTTCCTTTGTTAGCTTCTGTCCCGGGTTCGCTGGTGTGGTAACAGTGTTGCAGTCAGTTGCTCCGAAACGTTCCAGAAGTTCGTTGATGTTGTAATAATTGCGGCACTTGGTCATTTAAATAATGTATAGACTGAGAACATTCCCGTTTGATAGTTGAAACTAAACTGATCTCTATTGAGGTTCGAAATTTCATTGGTTCCTGCTGGAGGTATCTGGATGTCATTCTTAACCTTTCAGTACTCGCGCCAATTTTTGTAACGCGAGCAGTCGCGCGTTGTACTTTGTACAACACCCATACATTCTGAAATATCTAAGGATCCTGATTGTTTAGAGGAGGACTGTCTTTGGCAAAGTTGTTGTAAATTTCATGGGCTACTTGATGCTGACAAAGTTGATTCGTAATACGTCCACTAGGCGGCGCTAGTGAGCAATATCATGTTATATCTTATATCTCAGGATCCTGATGTCTTAGAAGGATGGTGTCTTCGGCAAAGTTGTTTGGTAAGTCAACGGCTTACAGATTATTGGCCGTTTGGTTGGAAATTCCACCACTAGGCGGCGCTAGTGAGCAAATAAACTTTATATCCTATGTATCTCGGGATCCTGATTACTTAGAAAGATGGTGTCTTCGACAAAGTTGTTTGGTAGGTCAAGGACTTACGGATGATTCGCAGTTTAATTTGAAATTTCACCACTAGTGAGCAATTTCATGTTATATCTTATATCTCAGGATCCTGATGTCTTAGAAAGATGGTGTTTTCGGCGAAGTTGTTTGGTAGGTAAACGGCTTACAGATTATTGGCCGTTCAATTGGAAATTCCACCGCTAGGCGGCGCTAGTGAGCAAATAAACTTTATATCCTATGTGTCTCGGGAACCTGATAACTTAGAAAGATGGTGTCTTCGACAAAGTTGTTTGATAGGTCAAGTACTTACGGATGATTCGCAGTTTAATTTGAAATTTCATCACTTGGCGGCGATAGTGAGCACGTAAATATTATATATTACTAGCTGTCCCGGCAGACGTTGTACTACCCAGTACTGCCATTTTGGTGTGATAGTTTGACAACTGATGTGGGGTCATTGCAGCATCGCACTCTTAGATTAGTTTTAGTGCGTTCGTTTCGAATGTTTCCCCCGCTCATAACAATTTCAGTAATTTGACAATTGTTCTTGTTTTAAGTTGATTTTCGTAACTTTTTGTAGATATAAACACAGCCACCACGAATACGAACCGAACCGTTCAAGAGCCATGCTGATTGGTGCACCCGTTCGTGAGTTTTGTTGCCTCAAAAGGACTTTAAACTCATTTTTATATATATAGATGTATCTCTGGACCATTATTACTTAGAAAGATAGTGTCTTCGGCAAAGATGTTTGGTATATCAAGGGCTTATAGATGAGTGACATTTTGATTTCAAATGCCACCACTAGGAGGCGCTAGTGAGCATGTAAATTTTTAATCTCATGTAGCTCAGGATCATGATTAAAATGGCTCGGGTCATCGTCTTTAGCCAGAGGCTGTACAGACTGAACAGAACTTAACACTAGACCATGGACACGACATATATTACATGTTCCAGTGGATAGCATGGTGCGGTTACACGCTTGGTAACGCTAACCGAACGGCCACGAAGCTCCACTTTACTCAGAAAGATGGTGTCTTCGGCAAAGTTGTTTGGTAGATCAAAGACCAAATGGAGGAAAAGTTACCTCTCGTGCCGACCTTCTAAAAGATCGAAAACTTACAGATAGTTGTCCGTTTGGATCGTAATTTCACCACTAGATGACGCTAGTGAACATAAAAAATGTATATGCAATAGTTCTCAGGATCCTGATTACTAGAAGAGAGATGGTGGTTTCGGCAAAGTTGTCAAATTAAATTTGCACTTGGTTGATTAATTTTACATGAAGTTAAAGCGCTTAGTAAAATATTTAATATCTGACCGTCGTATTTCAATATACTCTATCTTAAGGTTGTCAATGTCACGGGATAAGTACATCCATCCTTTATCCATCAAACAACAATGTCGAAGACATCATCTTTCTAAGTAATCAGGATCTTGAGATATATGAGTTATGTGGAGTTTCAAATCATACGGCTCCCCATTAGTTAGTGTTCTATCTACTAAACAACTTTGCTGAAGACATCATCTTTCTAAGTAATCAGGATCTTGAGATATATGAGTTATAATATTTGAGTACTCACTTGCGCCACCTGGATGTGGAATTCCACATCATACTTGTCTTCATCAGTTAGTGTTTGATCCACTAAACAACTTTGCAGAAGACACCAACTTTCTAAGTAATCAGGGTCCTGAGATGTATGAGTTATAAAATTTCAATGCCCACTAGCGCCACCTAGATGTGGAGTTTTAAACCAAACTTCTCCATCAGTTAGTGTTTAACAAACCAAACAACTTTGCCGAAGACACCATCTTTCCAAGTACTCAGGATCCTGAGTTATATGGGGTATAAAAATTACATACTCACTAGCGCCGCCTATCGGTTGAAATCTGTATTTTTACAGATCACCTCGCGAAGGCCCTTGATATCCCAAGTAACTTTGCCGAAGACACCATATTTCTAGATCCTTTAGATTTTGAAATACACTAATTCACATTCAACTGTCTATCTTAACTTAAATATAGTACGTTCTTCATATTGCGATTTTCAATTTTCCGCATTATAAAGAGTTATACTGTTTTCAAAAAAGGTCTTATAATATTCTAAATAAGATTCCTGTAGAATACATTTGGGGTTGACATCGATAGAAAAGATGGTTTCAAAGTAATAGTCGATAATTCTCATGTGTTGTACAAAGTACAACAGCGCGATTAACGGAAGGTTAATTATTTGTGTAGTCGATCGATGGTGATCGATATGAGCTCGAAAGAGAGAACATATGGAAAAGGCGAGTTCATAGCTAGGGCCCTTGGTGCTAACTTTACAATTGTACTTTGGGAATGTGCAATATGAGAATGGTGCGAAACTGTTGGTGGTCGTCGTTCTGCTTATGCATGCATTCCATTTGTCGCCTAAGCAGATCGATGGTATGGGAACCTTTTGACTGTTACAATATGGTGCCACTGGTTAGTCTTTGAAATAATTATAGTTGCTATGCGGGGCTTGATGACATGTGCACTGGCACATGCCACAATGTACTACTCTTGGTCCTATCTTACTACGCCGTCTTTGGTAGTTACACGGATTCCCAAAAACTTTGTTGGCCTGTCCCAAGTCCTTCATCCTGAACTTCTTCGTCAGCGCCTCCTTCAAATTTTCCTCCCAGTGCTCGTTGTTCGAAAAGATAAGCAGGTCGTCTACATAATCTGCTACTATCAGGATACTTGTACCTTCAATCTTGTAGTAGACGCAGGTGTCGTGCTTGGACTGCTTCAACCCAATTCGTTTCAGCTCGGCATCTAGTTTTAAATTCCAGACCCTGCTGGCCTGATACCGTACAAAGCCTTCTTCAACTTAGAGACCTTGGTCGGTGCTTGCTGGTCCACGAAACCTTCTGCTTGCTCCATAAATATTTCCTCCGACTCTAGATCGCCCTGCAAGAACCCCGTCACGGCATCCATGTGCTGTACCTTCAAATTCATCCTGGCCAGGAGGTAACGAACGGTGGCGTATCGGACTACAGGTGCCTTTGATCACCAATCGGGCTTTGAATCGCTCCATTGCCCATAACTGCATATCTGTGACATTTGCAGTTTTTGTTAATATTGAGTTGATACCGGGGCTCTTCTCCAAATCATCAGTACTTTCATCTATCCAAATGAACTTTACAAGTTTGTTCCACAAAATGTGAAAAAAAAAATACCAAGTCGTTTTGTCTCACTAACAAATATTAACGAATGTAACCGCATAACAGTCACACTGGGAATACACACTGGCCTCATACACGCAAAAAAAAATCCGTTCCGATATACGTGAACTCCCAGTCACGGCAACGGGAACTATGCATAGCAACGATAACAACAATAAGAAATGTACACCGTGAACTAGAGTTCACGTTTTCTAGAACGCCCATATTGACAGCTGGAACTAGTTCCAGTTCACGGTGTATATTTGCTTGTTCTCATATTTGCGTTTGTTTGTTCACGTTTATCAGAACGGATTTCTGAGCGTGAGTGTGCAACCAAACATATTTTGCTCTTAATATTTTTTTGAACTATTCGCCCAGCATATAAGAAGAGCTGTAGAAGATTTCATTGCGAAGTAATTAATTTTGAATTTTTGCCAAATTTTTGAAATTTGGATTCTTTTCCATACTAGTGCAAGTTGCAAACTTTGAGCTCAATTTTCTCCAATGCCTTCATTTATTTAGTTCACATCAAATTCATGATAATACTGAATCAACAATTTGCCGCCATAATACTCGATTTGCAGCTGCAGCTCTCCATCCTCGGTCACGCCCAACACTCGCCAGATCACGCTCCACCTGGTCCGCCCATCGTGCTCTCTGCGCTCCACGCCTTCTTGTACCAACCGGATGGTTAGCAAACACCAACTTTGCAGGGTTGTTGTCCGGCATTCTTGCAACATGCCCTGCCCACCGTATCCTTCCAGCTTTGGCCACTTTCTGGATACTGTGTTCGCCGTAAAGTGCAGCGAGCTCGTGGTTCATCCTTCTCCGCCACACACCGTTTTCCTGCACACCGCCGAAGATCGTCCTTAGCACCCGTCGCTCGAAAACTCCGAGTGCTTGCAGGTCCTCCTCGAGCATCGTCCATGTCTCGTGTCCGTAGAGAACCACCGGTCTTATTAACGTCTTGTACATGGTACATTTGGTGAGGGGGTGAATCTTTTTTGACCGCAGTTTCTTCTGGAGCCCATAGTAGGCACGACTTCCACTGATGATGCGCCTTCGTATTTCACGGCTCACGTTATTGTCAGCCGTTAGCAAGGAACCGAGGTAGACGAATTCTTCTACCACCTCGAAAGTATCCCCGTCTATCGTAACATTGCTGCCAAGGCTTGTCCTGTCTCGCTCAGTCCCACCTACCAGCATGTACTTTGTCTTAGCCGCATTCACCACCAGTCCGACCTTTGCTGCTTCACGTTTCAGGCGGGTGTACTGTTCTGCCACCGTTCCAAATGTTCTGGCAATAATATCCATGTCATCCGCAAAACAGACAAATTGGCTGGATTTCGTGAAGATCGTACCCCGGCTGTTGAGCCCGGCTCGTCGCATAACACCTTCCAGGGCGATGTTGAATAGTAGGCAGGAAAGTCCATCACCTTGTCGTAGTCCCCTTCGAGATTCAAATGAACTGGATAGTTCACCCGAAATCCTTACGCTGTTCTGCACACCGTCCATCGTTGCTCTTATCAGTCTAGTCAGCTTCCCGGGAAAGCTGTTCTCGTCCATAATTTTCCATAGCTCTGTGCGGTCGATACTGTCGTATGCCGCTTTGAAGTCGATGAACAGGTGATGCGTTGGGACCTGGTATTCACGGCATTTCTGGAGGATTTGCCGTACGGTGAAGATCTGGTCCGTTGTCGACCGGCCGTCGATGAAACCGACTTGGTAACTTCCCACGAACTCATTTACTTTAGGTGAAAGACGACGGAAGATGATCTGGGATAGCACTTTGTAGGCGGCATTCAAAACGGTGATCGCTCGAAAGTTCTCACACATTGTCGCCTTTCTTGTGGATGGGACAGATTATCCCTTCCTTCCACTCCTCCGGTAGCTGTTCGGTTTCCCAGATCTTGACTACTAACTGGTGCAGACAGGTGGCCAACTTTTCCGGGCCCATCTTGATGAGTTCTGCTGCGATACCGTCCTTACCAGCCGCTTTGTTGTTTTTGAGCTGGTGGATGGCATCCTTAACTTCCCTCAGCGTGGGAGTTGGTTCGTTCCCGTCCTCTGCTGCACCAACATAGTCATTTCCTCCGCTGCCTTGGTCCTCCGTGCCTACATTCTCTTCGCCATTCAGGTGCTCGTCGAAGTGCTGCTTCCACCTTTCGATCACCTCACGTTTGTCCGTCAGGAGGCTCCCTTCCTTATCCCTGCATATTTCGGCTTGCGGCACGTAGCCTTTGCGGGATGCGTTGAGCTTCTGGTAGAACTTGCGTGTTTCCTGTGAACGGCACAGCAGTTCCATTTCCTCGCACTCCGCTTCTTCCAGGCGGCGCTTTTTCTCCCGGAAGAGACGGGTCTGCTGCTTCCGCTTCTGTCTGTATCGCTCCACATTCTGTCGGGTTCCATGCTGCAGCATTACCGCCCGCGCTGCATCCTTCTCCTCCAGAACCGCTCTGCACTCCTCGTCGAACCAATCGTTTCGTCGACTCCGTTCTACGTACCCGATAGTGCTCTCGGCTGCGTTGTTGATGGCTGCTTTTATTGTACTCCAGCAGTCCTCTAGAGGGGCCACATCGAGCACACCCTCGTCCGGCAACGCTGCCTCGAGATTCTGCGCGTATGCGGTGGCGACATCCGGTTGCTTCAGTCGCTCTAGATCGTACCGGGGCGGCCGCCGGTAATGTACGTTGTTAATAACGGAGAGTTTTGGGCGCAGTTTAACCATCACCAGGTAGTGATCGGAGTCGATATTAGCGCCACGATAGGTCCTGACGTCGATAATGTCGGAGAAGTGCCGTCCATCAATCAGAACGTGGTCGATTTGCGATTCCGTTTGTTGTGGTGATCTCCAGGTGTAACGATACGGAAGGCTGTGCTGGAAGAAGGTGCTACGAATGGCCATGTTCTTGGAGGCGGCGAAATCGATGAGGCGTAGGCCATTTTCGTTCGTCAGCTGGTGGGCGCTGAACTTTCCAATCGTCGGTCTGAATTCCTCCTCCTGGCCTACCTGAGCGTTTAGATCCCCTATGATGATCTTGACGTCGTGGTTTGGGCAGCCGTCGTACTCGCGTTCGAGCTGCGCGTAAAATGCGTCTTTGTCATCATCAGTGCTTCCGGAGTGAGGGCTGTGCACGTTTATTATGCTAATGTTGAAGAATCGGCCCTTGATCCTCAACCTGCACATTCTTTCGTCGATCGGCCACCAACCGATCACGCGCCTCTGCATGTCGCCCATCACTATAAAAGCTGTTCCCAGCTCACGTGTGTTGCCGCAACTCTGGTAGATGGTATGATTACCTCTAAACGTTCGCACCATAGATCCTGTCCAACACACCTCCTGCAGCGCTACGATTCCGAACCCGCGGTCCTTCAGTATATCGGCGAGTATACGGGTGCTCCCGATGAAGTTGAGAGATCTGCAGTTCCACGTACCGAGCTTCCAATCGCAAGTCCCTTTTCGTCGCTGTGGTCGTCGCCATTGGTATCGGTTCGCATTCTTCTCTTGTTGATTTTCCGGTGCTAGTCTTTTTTACGGCTGGCTCGCAGGGCCTGACACCAACCCACTAACCCAGGGAGCTGGGCTTACCTTCCCGGAAGCTACGGGTTCTGCATTGGCATTTCCTCCAACTACAGTGCTAAATAGCTAGGCTCGAGCGCCAGTCTTCTCCAATGCCTACTTTTGTCGAATGTGACTGTTATGCAGTTATGGGCATTCCACTGAGCTATCGGAATTGGTTTTCACCTTATACACCCACTTCGATCGCAAAGCTTTTTGTCCGCCAGGTAACTTGTTCAGCTCCCACGTGCAATTCTTCTGCAGAGCGTCGTTCTCCGATTGCATGGCCTCCTTCCATCGGTCGCTATCATCACTGGAAATCGCCTCTTGAAACCTAGGATCTTGAAACGTACTCGGCTCATCGAACACCACCGACATGGCAGTGTGGAGATTATTGCACTCTGGATTCGTTTCTGAGGAGCATTTGTAGGTGCGGCACTGCAACTCATAATAAAGTTTTGATACTTGCCTGGGGGTACGCGCTCCCTCTAACTGAGCCTTACCATTTTGCGTTTCTCTGTTTGTGGAGAGAGCGCAGCAGGCTGCAACTGATGTACGGGCTGCTGCTTTTCAAGAATTTCAACTTCTCCCTCCGGGTCATCGTAGTCTGACTCTCCGCTGTCGCCATCGTCGTCCCATACCTGGGATGTAATCACGTCTTTCTGATTTCGCTCGATTGGCTGCACGACCAACTGATACGGATTATCTTCTGTAGTCGCCTCGTCTAGCTCATCAGGTTAATCATCATCAGGATTCCGGTTGATTACATTTTTGTCCAGGAATATGACATCTCGGCTAACGATAACATTCCTCACTTTTGGGCTGTACACTCGGTATGCTTTCGAATCGGCAATCCTTTAGTTGGCGATCGGTTGATCACATACGATGCCGTTGCAACTGTTTCGGTCCAATAACGCTTCTCCAGATTCGCATCATACAACATACTTCTCGTCTTATCAACAATCGTCCGGTTCATCCGCTCAGCTAGTCCATTCTGTTCCGGGTTGTATGGAACGGACATCTCACGGTGAATACCGGACCGGCGAAGAAACTGCTTCATTTGACCATTCACATATTCTTTCCCGTTGTCCGACCTGAGCCGCTTGATTTTCTCACCGGCCTGGTTCTCCGCGAAGCTCTTAAAGTTTTGAAACGCGTCTAATACTTCCGTTTTTGATTTCAGGAAATACACAAACGCCTTCCTGCTTGCGTCATCAATAAACGTTAGAAAATAGCGATTTCCTCCAACGGAGGATCGCTCCAGATCGGAGTGCACTAGCTCCAATACACGGTCTTCACGTCGTCCCATGGATCGGAACGGTTGTCGTTGATGCTTCCCTAGTATGCAGGGTACATACTTCACAGAATCAGCCACGCTGTATTTGAATCCACTAGCCATTCCAAGCCAAGCCTCTTCATGCAGCCTACGGACATGTGGCACAACCTCCGGTGCCACAGCTGAAAGTCGTCCGCCGCCTTGCAAGTCATGTTCGCCGATCGACTGTTGGCCTTCATCAACTTGTACAAACCACCGCATTGATGTCCAACCGCAACAACTTCATTCGTCGGACTGACTACCTTGCACTCTTCCTTCGTGAATGTAACAATGTATCCGTTTCGGAACATTCTAGTTATCAACAATAAAATTACTGCCAGATCCGGTACGCACAAGACCTCGGTCATGGATATTTCGCAGGTAGTGGCTCCAGCGTCCGCCGACATGTTTACCGATCATTTGGCAACCACCGGAACCACTGCATTGTTGGCCACGTTGATACTCGACGCTACCTTCAGAAGACTTCGATTCCGGCACAAATGAGTGGTTGCTCCGGAGTCAAAGATCCAATCTTCCTCTGCTGCCGCCGCCGCCACGAAAAATGCAGCATGGCCACTGTACTTCTCTTTCTTCTTTTCGACAGCTTGACTGGAACACTGGGATGCAAAGTGGCCCATTTCTTGCACCGGTAGCACTTATCGTTGGCTTATCGCCTTCAAGCGTATCGCTTGAAACTTTCACGTCTTGTAGGATCTTCGCCTTTACGATGCACGGAGTGTTGAAACACGATTATTATCGCACTTTCATGAACCTAAAATATTTTTTCGGTAAAAGTTAGCCTTAGCTGTATACAAAAAGATTCGATTTATTATTAGAAAGATAGATTATACGATTCATAGTTTCTAAGTCAGAGGTTTTTAAAGATGGGGTAATTTAAAAACACAAATTTTTGAATAACTCACTTAGAAATGATTTCCGGACTTACCTGTAGAACAATTTGTTGCTGCAAATATGGTCTACTTTCACCTCCTTTCGGGTGTAACACGAATTACCAGTCACCCTGTATAAATAGTTTTATTTGATGCATAATTTCCCCATAATTAGTTCACAGTTTTGATATGTGATAATATAGGTATTGCCAGAAGCATTCCCAAAGAAACTGCGGCAAGAAATTTTCAATAGCATCACTGAAGCATTCACGAAGAAATTATCTAAAGAGATCATAAGACTTGTAGAGGAATTCACAACAGAATTTTGTAAATTTCTAAAGCAAGAAATTTATAAAGAGATTGCCGAAAGATTCCCCAAAAAAAGCCGACAGGTTATTGATGTAAAAATTATCAAATGATGTAGAGAAAATATACTCATAAAATTGCTAATGGCATTCCATAGAAATTCCCTGAAGCATTGTTGCGATAATTACTAAAGGCATTACCGAAGTTGGAATGCTGGGTGAATTCCATAAAATTAAATGGTCAAGCAATGGCTAAGAAAATTACTAAAAGAACATTTAGCAATTTCAAAAATGTGTTTTAGAAAATCCCAGAATGATTGGAAAAACACCCGCAGCAAGTTCCTAAAGATTTGTTGATGGAATTGCTGTTGGAAGCAGTTTCATAAAATGAATTGAATTGAACTGTGCCGAATGATGCAAAGAAATTGCCGAAACAAATTCCCAAAGATATTGCCACTTAAATTTCCAAAGTAGTTACTGAAAAGTTTCCCAAAGAAGTTGCCGGAGGAATTCCCAAATAATTGCCTAACAAATTGCAAAAAAGAAAACAAATTCCGAACAAATTGCCCAGAAATTTTGTATAGAAAATTTCGCAAATCATATGAAAAATGGCCGAGTTATAGTTAGTTACCGTTCCCACTGTTTGAGGCATGCATGTTTGAGTTGGTGTAAGTGATTTCTTCCCAGAATAGGTACCTTTAAACTGTACCAGTATTTAAAAGTTCCACAAAATGACGGTTAAAGCGTGCAACAGTCCTAGGACCCAACTTTATCCAAAACCCCAAGCTGTACTCAATATACCAACATAGTTTTCATCGAAAGTTTACGACATTCGAGGGTCCTGATATTTACTCAAGTAATTAATGGAATGCCTCCGTAGGCTCCGTTTCGCAAGTTTATAATAAATGTTTACCGCCTCTAGGCCCAGAGAACATCGCTACACGGTAATTTCTCAACCTTGAACTAGCCCATATACGGTCCATTGTAGTGCCAATAAACTTAACTTTTATCGCTCAATCAGCCCGTCAATTTTGCAAATTCCCGTATGGGTCCATAACCGATTCAAAAAATTAAACCAAATTGCACCGTGTTTTCGTATGACCGCGAATCGAAAAAAAAATGCAACGACTCTTAAGCCAACATACATAGCCTATTACGATCCATAAAGCCGATACAATATAGTCAGCGCACACTTCGATCAACGGCTGCGGCGCCTCTTCGCTTTCGCATGCAGGGGAGGCCTCTCATTCAGCTCTTATCTGCGCGACTTGTCATGTAAAATCACTCGCTCGTTCCAGACCCAGGGCAGTCCAACAAGCCCTGTAGCCTTCTGTTCGGCCAAACTGGGTGGTGGTGGTGGGTGTCATAAAAATAAGAAGCGATAATTGCATTAAAATAAAGCGTCGCCGGTCCGCTGTTGGCTGGACCGAGATGGACATTAAAAGTACATCAAATTTTGCACCGCACCGTCACAATACGACGCGATGCCACCGGGCTGGCGGATCCGACAACGGAAAATGTGGGTTAATGGACCCCAGCTGGATCCCAGCCCCAGTCCAGTGCCGGTGGAATGCAGGTTGGATGTTGTCTGCGCGCTTGTTCGTCCTCCTCGGGTCGTAATTCACTTTTATCGCTCGCCGAAACAACATCGAAAAAATGACGTTTCGTCCGTCATCGTCTTGAATTGGGAAATGGGTATACGTCAGTCGGATTATCCGAAAAGCGTCGCAACGAATTATAGCTTGATGAGCGTGAAAAGCAAAGGTTGCCGATCTGGTATAAATGCTCCAATAGAGCAACTCACGGCAAAAATTTCTCTTTTGCTCCTTGCGAAACAAAAAAAAAACCTTCGAATGAGTGTAATCAGTTTCGTACCTTTTGATTCCGCCCAATTTTGCTTATCCTTTGACAGATACGCGTATTTCAACTACCACTTGTAATCCTTCTCAGTGTCCCCGAAACAATTTCCGGAGGAATTCCCGAAAGAATTCTTGGAGGAATATTATCGAAGAATTTCCTGGAAAGATTCCCGAAGAAATTCTTGGAGGAATTCACGTAGGAATTCTTCGAAGAATCCTCGAAGCAATTCCTGGAGAAATGTCCAAAGAAATTCCTGGAGGAATTCCCGAAAAAAAAATCCTGGAGGAATCCCCAAAAAAATTCCTGAAGGAATTTCCGAAAAAAATCCTGGAGCAATTTCCGAAGAAATTCGTGGAGGAATTTCCGAAGAAATTCTCGAACTGAACTGAACTGAACTGAACTATTCCATGAATAGTAGTATGAATTCTTTTCCAGAGATTCCTTCTACGGTCACTCTAAAAATTACGGAATGCCTCCAGGAATTCTGGAAAATGTCCAGTAATTACTTCCGGAGATTCCTGCAGTAACTCCTTCGAGATTCATCCAGCAGTTTCTTTTGAGAATCCTCTAGATCATCTAGAAATTTCTTCTGGGATTCCATTAGGAGTTCCATCTGGGTTTCTTCAAGAAGTTCCTTCTAAGATTCCTCTCGGAGTTTCTTCTAGGATTTGTCCAGGATGTTTTTAATGAATGAGGATTTTCTGGTAAATACTCAAAAGGAATTCTTGGAGGAATCCTGGATGAAACCTAACAAGAAATCTCACAAGAAACTCCTGGAAGAATAACAAAAAAATCTTCCTGAGGAATCCCGGAACCAATCCCTTGAACTCCTGGATAAATTTCTGAAGAAATCCCGGAAGGCATCTCATGAGCAGTCTCGGAAGGAGTTTGCAGAGAAATTCCGGAAATAACTCCTAAGGGAATTCCACGGGGAACTTCTTCAGGAACCACATGAAAATCTAGTGGAAGTATTCCTGAGGAACTTCTTAAGGAATCCTAAATAAACCTCTCCAAGAGTCTCATAAAGAGCTTCATGGAAGCTAGTTTTTGCGATCTGTTATCTGTTTAATTTTACCGCAAGAATTCACAAACAAAATCCTAGAGGAACTCTTTGGCAAGAATTACTACCAGAAGAACTCTTGGAGCAATTAAATACTGGAAACATTCTGAAGGAACTCCTGGAAGAATTTCCAAATCATTTGTAGGTAACAATTCTCTAGCAAACACCTGAGTATGGCAACGTGGTTGGAAAAATACGAATTGTCTTGAAAAGGCAGTAAAGTATCCGAAGGAATACCTAGAGGATATCTTTTTTGGAAAAAATTCTAATAATTTCAAGAAAAATCCTGGCGGAATTCCTGAAGTAATTATACGGATCAATTCCCGAAGCAACTTCAGGAAAAAAACTCCGGAAATCTTCAAGAAGAGTTCCCCGAATAGTTTCTGGCAGAGCTTCTGGAGTAAGTTCTGGAAGATTTGCTGAACTAAGAATTCTTAGAAACTTAGAATTCTTAGAAGAAAATCTGTATGAATTTCCGGAAGATTTTCCGCAAAAATTTCCACATGGACTTCCGAGAAAATTACAGAAGAAATTTTTGGAAGAATTCCTGAAAGAACTGCCGAAAGAATTCTCAGGGGAACTACTGGAAAAGATAACGGAGGAATCGCTGGAAAAATGCTCGATGAAGAAATGCCTGGGAGAATTCCTGGATGAATTCCCTGAGGAACATTTTAAAATAAAATCTTGGCAAATCTCCATATAGAATTGCCGGAGAAAATGCCGTACGATGTACCGGAGAACTTTTCGAAAGGTTTTTTTTCTGAAAACTCCTTAAAAAAATCCTAGAGGATCTTCTCTAAAAATTCACCCATACATTTTTGGGAGAAATGTCTATGGTAAATTTCTAGATAAATACCGAGGGTTTTTCGGAGCAAATTTGAAGAAAATTCCCGAAGCTGCCGAACTTCGTACAACTTCCTGAGGAAATCCTAGAGCATCTTCTCCTACAACTGACACAGAAATTTCTCGGAAAATTTCCGGAAGAGATCCTGGAAAAAAATCGCGGAGCAACCTTAAAAGAAAATTGCGGAAAAACTTCTGAAATCCAAATTGGGAGGAGCTTCCGGTAGATTACCAGAAAAAAAACAAATTTCGCGAATGAGAAACTTCTTGAAACACTCTCCTGGAAAGTTCTAGAACACATCCCAGTGGGTTTTTCATATGATTTCCTGAAATAAAAAACTTTCGGAAGTTTTCGTGGAGGAATTTTCAAAAGAATTAATTAAGAAATTTCCAGAGAAACTTCACGATGATTTCCCGAAACAACTTCTAGAAGAATTTCTAGAAGAACTTCTGGAACTATTATCGGATAAACTTTCGAAAGAATTTCCAGATGAACTTCTCAAAAAATCCCCTGTAGAGCAACTGGAAGGATTTTTGAAGGAACTTCTGTAAATTTCTCGGAACAACTCCTGCAAGAACGTCTTTTGAAAAATATCTGTAAAAAACAAGGTGTAAATTTCGTGATTCTTCTGAACTTCTGAACGGTGTATCTTTTCCATAAACTCCTACAGATACTTCTAAAAAATTCTGATAATTTTCCCATAAAACTTTCGGAGAGCTTCCGGGAAAAAAACCCGAAGGAGTTTCTGAAAGAGATCACGGAGGAACTTCCACAAAAATCCTTGAAAAAACGTGTTCCATGCCGGAAAAAATTCTGACAGAATTCCAACTGGAACTCTTAAACTAGTTCTTGGAAAATTCCAGGCAGAACAGCTAAGCGAATTTTATCATGGAGTTCTCAGTGTAACTTCTAGTCTAGATGAATTATAACTCCCAGAAGAGTTCCTAATGGAATTCCCTCTGTAGCTCTAAGAGGAAATCCCATTCTTAGGAGAATTTTCTATGGAGCTCCTAGAGAATTTCTCGGTGAAACTCTTAGAAAAAATTTCATTCATACTCCAAGAGAAATTCTTAGTGAGGAGAAATTTCCCACACAACTCCTAGGGCAATTTCCCGCTGAAACCAGGCCGCCATTTACATGAAGCCTAGAATTTTCGATTTTTCTTGCTTTTTCGCTGGAATATGTTATACAGAAGGATGAAAACAGATTTTGCTCGGTTAAATTGATAGATCCCTCGTTTTCCAAGCAGCTGGCAAGGTAACAAAAATATTTTTTCGTCAAACCGCATCTAACATATCCGGGAATATCTCGAAAGTTCCTTTTGTAACATGTACAAAACTTCACATTTCTATGAAGGGAAAGTGTAGACCTAATTGCACTTGTGACTGCAATGAATTTCGTTGTAATCTTGTTATGTGTTTGTACCCGAAGCTTTAGAAGTGACTATAACTTGTTATGCTTATTTTATGAAAAATTACAATGAATAACCCTGGGAATTTTTCCCACTTATCCACAGGTCTCTTAACCCATCTTCATCAAGCTAAATCAAGCTGTCATTTAGCCCATTCCTAAGCCTATTCCTCTATGAATATGCATACCTACAGTGAAGTAAGAGAAAGAAGATCTCTCCAAAAAGGCACTCCATTCCGACGGCGGTACCAATTGTGGGACCCAAGTATGCCATGACAAGTTGCCAGTTAGCTTCGAGAAACCGGGCGGCGACGTGATGCGTTTTTTGCTTGTCGGTTTACTTTGATGGATCAACTTCTATGGATCGCATCGAGGACTTGAAGATCCACCTTACGTAAGTTTCCCAGTAAGTATGTACATGCATGCATGCATGCATACTTGCGCTAAGTGTAGAGAAAGATTAGAGAGCATTGGTCGCCCAGACGAAGGTACTTCAGTGCGAACAACCTGTAACAATTTCACGATTTTGACCCGTTTCTTGCGTCATCGGGTCCCTATCAATACCTACTAGCACTAAGTATGGTGGTAACAGCTGCTCAACAGAAGTGGTGAGACACACTCCGATGATGAAAACGAGCGCAGGATTTGCATGACGAATCATCGAATCGATTGACCATGTGGTGAAAAGTTGCCGATATTGAACTGGCCAACCAACAGCGGGGAACATGAAAGGAGGACCCGTTCGTTCGGTGGTCGCCCGGCATCCCGTCCTCGACCCGTGTGCAAACGTGATGCATCGATCCATTCAACATCAACAGGTTGCATTCCGCTGTTGTTGGGGACCGACCGGCTGCGACCCGGGTCCAGTACCATAGGAAAAGACGCGACAAGACGGAGACTCGATAACACAATCGTCAATTTGGCATGTCATGGCAGTCTTTGATCGTCGTCGTCGTCGTCGTGACAGCCTGGAGGGGAGAATGCCCGGCTGCTTGGATTCAATCAGTTGCTCCCTGTGCTAACTAGCTGAGTGATACAACCCTATCAATTACCTACTCTTAATCAGAGGGCATCTTCAAGCAGCGGTAGCAAAGTAGCTACTCGTTTCAAAATCATTGACAACTTGACAGTAAATTAGCAAAATCGATTTGTTTGGGTAGCGAATAGTTGAGAGCCATTAGAGCGTGACAGTTGCAGATCGAGGACGCCGCACGGTTACCGTTATCTTTTGATATGGAAGTCACACCCGAGCTGGGAATTTTCTGGCTGACGGGGAGTTAGACTGACACTAAGTCTCTTAAGCCTTCAATATGGACGGCTTAAATGAACACACATTGATAGAAAGATCAAACAGAATGGGGATTGTTCTGATTGTGACATTCTTTGGCCACTGGATTTGAAGGTCGATTTGAACGCCCTTTTCGACGCACCTCGTCAATTGAGTCTCCTTGCTGTCACTTTTGCACAAACTACCTCGATTTTGATGCGATCTTTTACTGTCATCGTTGTAAACATGGAAGAGAGAGAGAGAAGATGAAATTTAAGGTGTGAAGGCAAAAACGGTCGATTTTTAGGACTGCTCGTGGCATGAACGTTCCAAATCGTCGTGTTCGATAGGGGAATACCCGCACAATACAATTATATATGGTGGCATCTTTATTTTAATGCGATGAGTGTCTGAAAAGTTTGCCTTAATTCCTCTAAAAAACTATTTTTTGACAACCCTGAATGTAATCAACCCAACTAAGATTCCTTCGTCGCACTCGATTTGACCAAATATGAAAGGTGTCAGTAATTTGTCACTTGAACGGGCGGCATCATTGTCTTCTCCGAAACTAGTCTTTAAAATTCTCAACCCGTCAAAACAACTTTTCGGTAACAATCGATTGATGAGGTTCGCTTCCTCCGATCAACATTGGCAAGAACACATTCTTTGGCGTCCGGAAAATTGCCTTCCCTTTTTTCGGAGCTCTTAATGGAACAAACAAACGAAAACAAAAACACGTCGTCATTGTCGGGCGAATGGGGTTTCAACCCGCCGCGATGGAGGTCGTGAAAGTATGCAGCAATCGCTCCCAAGACTCAAAGACTCAAAGCTGAGACCCCGAAAGACCTCGGCTGGAATTAATCTCCCGATTCGACTACCGTTTTGGGAAATTTAATTAAAATAAATTACCGATAAATGGTCGATTTAAGAGGATTGTCGTAATTGGGAGATTGTCGAAGACGACCCGAACCCGAAGCTTTGACGCGCGAGAGACCTCCAAATGGCGCGTTTTAAGGACCGGGCAGGTGCTTTATTTAATGGGGACCCCCCTAACCACAGATTGAGCGAAAATTATCAAAATAGCTTGCTACCGTTGCCTCGGCGTCGTCGTCGTCGTCATCCGTGACCATAAATAGTAAACCAATCAAACGTTCTTCGGTTTGAGACCAAACAACCAATTTGCGATTTGGACCCACCGAAGTAGGCTTTGCGCCATTACTGCGACAAGTCAGTACGCGTGATCCCGTAAAACGTATCCAACTACAATAATAACAACAACAAAGTCTAGCTTGCGTTAGTTTTCATGCCTACTGGGATGCTTTACTGTGGGTTTTGCTAGATGAAATCACGGCTGCGTTCAAAAGTTAAATCGCAGACAATAGCGAGCAAAGGAAAGTTTTGAAAGCCCCGTTGAGATGTCAAGGTGGTATTATTGCTGGCTATGCCCTACTTCTGCAATAACCGACTACTCGTAATCATAAGCAAAGAAAATATTATTAACATGCTACCATACATTTTAATGGAATACTTCCACAAATATTTCAAGGATTTGCTTCAGAACCTCTAAAAGCTCCTTTGAATTTTGATTTGGAGAAGAACCTCTAAAAGCTCCTTTGAATTTTGATTTCCGAATTTACTAATAAAACATCTGTCGGAGTACCCTCAATTGATTCCCGAAAAAATCATCCTCACATAAGTTTTGAAGACTTTACGAAATCCTTCGGTCCGAAGCGTAGCCAGAACAAATTTCTCTGTGTGGATTTCCGACGATCCTAACTTGTTTTCCACTTGGCAAACACATTTCGTATACAAAAATGAACAATAAGGCGGGACAGCTTTAATATTGATAAGAGGTATTAGGCAGTATTAGGAAATATTAATCCCAGCGGAAATCCATTTTAGATCAAAGAAAACCTAGGCACTAGGTCATACATGTGTCGTGACTCAATGTGGTATGGTTGAATGGAAGTTCAGCAGTTTTCAGCGAGAGAAAGTAAGACGTTTTTTTACATAGGGTATGTGTGCCATCAGTAATCTCATGCTCCCATTTTCATCCTATTCGAAAACAAGCGATTACGGCACCGATTGACTCCGTTCTTTTTGTTTTCATGGGTGCTCACTTCTAACAAAAAATACAAAAATTAGAAACAAAACAAACAGCGCTTCAATTCTTTGTTTTTCGTGGGATGAAAATGGGAACCACATGCTTAATAAGGGAACCAATACCCTAGGTAGCTCAATTTTTAATCAGTTCGTTTTTTTCGTCCGTCTTCTTCAAGTTTCGTCACAGAACAAATATTTTTCCCTCCTGAAAATCTTCGCCTACTAAAGTTTTCAAATGAACCAATCTAATAATCAATATTATTGCAGCCTATATAATTCTCCACAACTTGTTCACAAATAGTTATGTATATAAAGAGTTGCGAAAAGTTGATTTTTTCAGCACGAGTCGTACATTTATCTGTGGCTTGCCCCCCCTTCCCCCCCCCCAGTGGGGTAATGGTTATTAACGCTTAATTCATTCGAATATTCGAACATTTCAGTGATTTTCCAACGAAATCCTATACAATGACTTTTCCAATATTTACATCAATTTTTGTACAGCTCATCCAAAACAATTCGACAGACTCTTAAAAGAAATACACTAAATTCTGTTTTTACGCGATTTTTTGTTCCGCGTAAAAAAAATCGTGTAAAAAAAGTTTTCAAAACTTTTTTTATCGGATCATCTTAAAATTTTGACAGGGTATCAAGGATGATAAGAGAGATCTCTGGTAGAAATTTGAGCCCCATCGGAAGTAAATTGCGACCAGGAGAGAAGAATCTTTCCAAAAACACATCGCGTAATTTCGAGAAAATCGTGTAAAAAAAATCGTGTAAAATAAAACCGCGTAAAAAAAGATCGTGTAAAAAAAGAATTTAGTGTATTCTCAATGAATTCCTTCGAAAACAAATTTCATGAATCTCTGCAGGAGACACATTCAACAGTTTGTTCAAAAAGTTCATAGAAGATTACAAGTGAAATTTGTCGGAGAACATTTAAAAATATCGGCACCAACATTTCAAAAAGGCGTAACTGCTTTTGCAACCAATGCCTTCCCACAGAGCTGAGGGTCGTATTTCATTCATCTCACGCATTTCACATCCATTAATCGAAAGAGGAGCATTTTATCTTTCTATTTGTGCCAGTGGATTGCTCGAGAGGGATGGGATACGCTCCACAGCTTTGTGAGGAGGCATTGGTTGTAAATGCAGTTACGCCCTTTTGAAATGTTGGTGCCGATATGACAACTTTACTAAGATTTTTCTGGGAATTATTCAAGAAAGTATTACGAAACTGTTTATGAAGTATCTCCAGCGTTATCCATATTTTTTAAGTGCGGTGATGCAATGAGATCGACAATTGTCAAGCACTTCATCTGGGATTCCTCAAGGAGTTCCTAACAAATTTCTGCCTTCTGGGGATTCCTTCTTCGAATATTTCTTCAGGAGTACTTCTAAGGTTTTCCCATGAGTTAATTCGTTCTTGCAGGAGTTCATTCAGAATTTCTTAAACCTGTCATTCGCCTACAAAAACCTGTCATTTACCTGTTTTTACTTTAGACATAGACAAGACATAGACTCAACATGTGGGTCCAACAGTGGACCAAAATTCGGTAAAATTTGCCCAGATTTTTAGTTTACAATTCATGTTTTTTTAGTGTGGCAGAATTTTTTTTGGGGTTTTCGTGTTTCGAGCCCCGCGAGTAAGGGTTGAAGTACACTGGGTCAAATATTCGACAAGGAATGAACTAAAGAAACAATATCTGTTTGACACTGAGGAAAATTCGATCGGGTCAAATAAGAAGTTTGAGTATTGGTTTCTTTTTGGTCAAATATTTGACCTTAATTTAACAAATGAGCATTGTATTTTTAACCATACTGTGTTGTAAAATGCGTATCCAGGAAAAATTAACAATGATTTGTTGTTGAGACGACTATGCTTTTAGTTGAATTTACTACAATGCATTGTAATTTCGAGCATATTTCAGTTACCTTAACAGATTTTGTTGTCGGTTGAGAATCATAGGTACGGTTAGTAATTTTACTATGGAATCGGTAGTTTCCACAACAAAATTTATTTCAGTGTAACCATGCTGTTGAACGATTTGTTACGATTTAGCACGAGAACGGGTCAACGGATCTATAAAATTCTTTCACGATTGCATTCGTGCCGGGTCCCGACGTGTTCGAGTGACAAAATTACAAGAAAAATGGATCGGAAAAGTAATCAAAATCTATTATTAAAATAAAATAAATATTAAAGACTAAAAAGCAATCAAATACCGATAGATAGACGGCAAAACCTATGTACAGAGTTATCATAGACACATTTCAAGACCTCGATGTACCAAAGAAAACCATTAAATTTTCTGTGTCCAGTCCGGTACCCAATAAATATTCATTACCGTGTATTTTTTTCCGTGTAAATTGCCTTTTATGTAAATAATATTAAGCGTGTTACACCGATCTGACAGCTCTGACAATCAGGGACTAAACATAAATTACGTAAAGTGAGTACCGAGGATTGTTCAAAATCTGCGAACTTGACTGCGGAAAAAATCGCGACCATGACGCCGCTGGAGTTATGTTCATGAAAATAGCAGTGACAACCGAGTTCCATACAAAATATCCAAATTTGACGTGCTGTAACTTTGTTCTCGTTTGGTCGAATGAACTGAAAATTTAACAACGAAATATGTTGAATATTATTATTTGTACGTAAGTAGAATGTCTTGAAAAAAAAATCGTTATTTTATAGGAATATCATAATATAAGGGAATTGGGGCTACCGGTAACTTTACAGCATGCTGTCAGCATATCAATGTAAATATTATATCTGAACATTTTAATATCCATAACACATTAAGCTATGCTGAGAAGCTAGGCAAACAATTAGAAAACTACTGATATTATACTTATATAAGGAAATTGGGGCAAAATGGGTTTCTTGAACAAACTTACGTCATTTTATTATACTCAAATCTCTTTGTGTAAGCCCTCAGGACATTTAGTCATGATAGGCACCTCGAATAAAACCAAAAAGTCTGATTTATGATGCGAAAACTATAAAATATCTTATAGTTTTATAGACATATAAGAGAATTCGGGCTAAATGCGACCTGTAGAGCATTTTTTTTTATCACATGCGGTGGTTGAAACCAGTCCCAATCGATACCCCAGGTTTTTTTTTCCTTTCGGAAATGGTTTAGTTCGATGTTCGATCCCAAGTAACAATTTCATTGCTGATTGGTTTAGTTTGATTTTTATTACGGTTTTATTACAGCAATAATTAAAACTTGCAGTTTTATGACTGCTTTTATGAAAACCATTGATAAAATGTTTTATAGTATAAGTCTCTCAAATAAAGATAAATCAATCAATCAATTTTATAGTATACTTGAAGATATCCATAAAGACAGATTTTAAGAGTAAACAAAACTTTCCGATTTGTAAACCTTCTGGCAATTATTATTACCACAATAAAACTGTTAAAACTCTCAACAGATGGCGATCCGTTCGATTAGTAACGACATCTGTTGGTGGAAAAGCAGAACTACGACATTTCTAGGTTTATTGCGGTCATCATAAAAGTAAACTTGCTTTCGTTTTATTTTCGCTGATTATGATTATCGCCATATTGAAGAATTAGCTAACGTGAATGGAAAATAGATAGTTTTGCTCAAATTAGCAATGAATTGATAGTTTGCCACCATTTCCATAACATGCTCACATAAATAAACTCTCTCTGCTAAGTTTTCTTGTGATTCGAGATAGTTTTACTAAATAAACAAATTGATTCATTTCATTCCAAGATGATAATATTCACTATTTTTGAAGCGCATTAATTTTATGATTTTGCAACCCCAATATTCACGGTAAAATTGAATGCGCATAAGCCTACCAGCACAATAGCAACTAAAATATTACTTTGAAATGACCGCTTCTACTTACGAATGATGTATCGTCCTGAACTTTGCGTGCCAATGAAGAATCTTCTCTGCATCTTTGAGATATTTTGTTGAAAAAAAAAAAAACAACAATCGAGAATGGGAATTTTTTCTACTAGGTTTTAAAACGGTTTTATTGCTACTCTTAATGCGGTTTACAAAATCTCTCCGAGAGTAGTCCACTTAGCCGGAAGATGCTCTTAAAGAGGTTATCAAGAGGTTTTGATGTATAAATCAGTTTTATTGCAAGTTTTATAAAATTGCTCATGAAGATCTCTTGTAGAGCCGAACAAAACTTGAAATGTTACTGGATGTCACTTGGGATAAAAGATATAGAATTCTTTGTCGGTTTTGCCCACTGTGTGCAGGATGTCAAAATAGACACCCATAAGTGCGCAGTTGGAGCAATCGAAACAGTTAATTTTATTTCGCCGCGTATCAAAACAATCTCCTTAAATATAAAATCAGATAATAATCAATCAACATTTTTTCCCGCTGCTTAATTAATCTCCACACAGCTCATAAAAACCGTCAGCCAAAGTACACACACCAAAAGTACCGCCTCAATCCAGCCGCCGTCACTTTTCCGCCAGCGCCACCTAACCGATTGGGACCCTCTTAAACAGATCATTCCGACACTTTATCCGATCTCAGGGCAGCGCCAGCGACAGCAGCGGCGCAATGAAAGCGGCTTATTGAAAAAGGCGGAGTTCTTTCAAGCCTGGTCTGGCGCCCGTTGACGGTACATACACAGACAAACAGACGTAACACTTAGAACATGTTCCTTTAAAAATGCTCAGTTACACTACCGCCAGCTGGTGACGATATTGCGCGAAGCACTGAGCTTCGCAGTGTCGTCAACAGCAGGCGCTTTTGTGAAACGTCAAACGCGAACAAAAACGATGCGCGCGCCTCTGGTTGTGAAAGTATGTAACAACTGCGGAGATTTAAAATGATCGTTAAAAGCGTGGGCGATGGAAAATTTGTTAGTGTAACGTCTGTTTGTCTGTGGTACATATATGTATAAAGTCCACCCCTTTTGGGGCACCTCCCCCTTCCGTTTGGGGGAGGTTACCCAGTCCACTGATCCGACTCATTGCGCCGGGCCGCGTATGTTTAGTTCTTGTGAAACATGTTCCGCGATCGACCGTAGCTAGGTTGCTGTCGACACTGCCGGTCTCTCTAAAATGAAAGCTCTCATTTTTGAGTAGCGCCCATGCCGCACAGGGACTGTGTTGGAAGCACACATTTTTTTAAATTGCTCGTACGCTCACATTTTTGCAAAATCTCAATATTTTTCGGTATTTTAAGGTGGTTTATAAACCCAGTGAGGTTGCCATGTCGAAATTATTGCAAAATACATGCTCATGTGAGCGTACTAGCAATTTAAAAAAAATGTGTGTTTCCAACACAGTCATGTGCGGCATGGATGTTTACTAAAAATGTGCAGGCCGAACACATTTTTGAGCGTAGCCGTTTTTGCGTGGTTGTTGTAGATTTTGTGTATTTGATAGAGCCCCATTGCTGGATGGTCATTAGACGGTGCTGGCGAAGGACGTCGATGTTGACCGGGAGAGGTAGTGAGACGGCGTCCGCGTTTGTTAGCGCCCATGAAAACATGCAATTATAATCTGGTCGATAAGATAAGCGGTGAGACCTCAAAGATGAATGGCCTAGTCCGGGAATGTTAACCCTTTCGTGTCTTTTTGCGTACGATGGTCATTTGAGAACCGTTTGTAGTAATCAAATTAACACATTGTATGGAAGTTCACTTGAAATTATCGTTAAATAATTGTTTATGCAACAAGTTGCAAAATGATATTTTTTTACACAAGTCCTACATTTATGGAACTATAGGCTCCTCGAAGTTGTGTTTGGATTAATTCTACGTAGGTGGTGACGGTTTTGAGTTACAGTTACAACCGCCGAGTCTCCGGATCCACTTCTTCCTGGATTTTCTCGATGCTTGTTCGATTCTTCACAGAACTTTCTGGGCCCATAACCTAATGGCTAGCAGTGTTAAATAAAACGGGCGTGTATCTACAGAGAAGTAGGGGTTTGTTCAACATATTTCATCAAAGCCGTTTTGAAATTTCTTGTGTCGTAAAAACTATATTAGAATATGAAATCCTATATTTAGCGTCATGACGTCTTCGAGAAAGTATTACCTACTACATTATTATACATTACTACGCTATGTTTTGAACTATTGGTAAAAATGATCAATTCGCCTAAAAGTGAGATAGAAAATAAATTATAATTTTTCTCTAAATATACAAGGCTATTGTTTTCACAAGAGTTGTTAAAAAATTGTTTTTAATAATTTTGTCAAAGACACCAAGATTGTTTATTCTATTCTGTAAACTTGGCAAGAAAAATGGTATTTTCAATTATTTTTATACACATTTAAAATTGAAGTGTTAAAAAAGAAAGAAATAGGAAGGTGCAAAGCGGAATGGAAGGGACTGCCCTGATTTCGTACATAGTAATCGGAAGCGGCAGACATTATACCGCGAAACCTATTTTAATCAGACTTTTAACTCCACACATACTTTTTCTTTTACATTTATGTTTTTTGCAGTCCAGCTCCAGTCCGGAAAGGGTTTACAGTCCTCTTCATTGAAGGATTTCCATCATTCAGAACTCTCTATTATCCCAGCCATAAAAATTAGCCGACATCAACTAAATTTATGACCCAGCTGGCATCAGGGTATCATGTTCCACTAGGTCATTAGGATAAGAAACGCTGGTCAGGGAAGAGCAATTGCGTTTCTCAGAGGGTAGAAAAGGCGGAAAAACATTTGCAACACGTGTTATGACATGTTCGGCTGGCGATGTTTAGTCGGCTTGTCTAAGCGATAAGCGCACCATTGGAACACGAGAAGTACATTTGCCACCATGTTTGCTGACTGACCGTCGGACAACGGCAACAGAACAGCAGCGGACGTTTTAATTCTTCTGCGGCCAAGCCAGGGACAACTCTATAGTTATGTGAACATTCAGTGTGGTGGTCACTAAACACATTCTTTACACCTAGAAAAAATCGAGGAATCTTAAGCTTTCATAATCTGATATATACGACTATACGAGTGACTCTAAAGACGTAATTTACAAATCGGAATCTTTAGTGCAATGCTATGTATACAGGGTGTTTGGTTCATGAGTGCAAACTTTTCAAAGGGTGATAGAGGACCATAAATGGTGAAAAAAATTGTTCTAGGCATATGGTCAAATCTCAATCGTTACGTAGTTATTGAACTCCCCATGTTTTTGACTCTTATTGCCTTAACTGGCTATAACTCTAAAATGGTCGAACTTATCGCAGTTTTTTTACCCTTATTCGGAAGATTATTGAATTATCTATCAAACTAGCTGTACCCGGCAAACTTTGTCTTGCCTACTGCGTTTTTTGACGTTTCAAGTTTCTAGCCAAGACCCAGTCCCCGGTCAAAATGTATGGAAGATCGATTTTCAAAAACTCTCAATTTTTCAATGTTTTTCGGCTCATAAACCTTCCTTGGGTGAAAACTAACGGTACAAAACAAAGATGACCCAAATCGGACGTTCCGTTCGCGAGTTATGGGTGGTCCCACGTATGCCACTGCATTTTTATATATAGATACTAGCTGTACCCGGCAAACTTTGTCTTGCCTACTGCGTTTTTTGACGTTTCAAGTTTCTATCCAAGTCCCCGGTCACAAAATGTATGGAAGATCGATTTTCAAAAACTCTCAATTTTTCCATGTTTTTTGGCTCATAAACCTTCCTTGGGTGAAAACTAATAGAACAAAACTTAGACGACCAAAATTGGACCTTCCGTTCGC